>NC_037683.1:47790812-47882055 GCF_003255815.1 Theropithecus gelada | reverse complement strand
CCCGGGCTGGAGTGCAGTGGCCGGATCTCAGCTCACTGCAAGCTCCGCCTCCCGGGTTTACGCCATTCTCCTGCCTCAGCCTCCCGAGTAGCTGGGACTACAGGCGCCTGCCACCTCGCCCGGCTAAGTTTTTGTATTTTTAGTAGAGACGGGGTTTCACTGTGTTAGCCAGTATGGTCTCGATCTCCTGACCTCATGATCCGCCCGTCTCGGCCTCCCAAAGTGCTGGGATTACAGGCTTGAGCCACCGCGCCCGGCCTGCATCTATTTTTAAGCCTGAAGTCAGTTGCTGGCATCAGGAAGGAGAACTGGATATGAAGTGGGTAAGAGCAAGGACAAACTGGAACTCATGAGGAGGACAAAGTTGAATTTGCGTCTGTCTCATTACCTACAACACTGATGATATGGATGGCCTTCAGGACAAGCTGATGCCCTTTGCCGTGGAATTGCACATACACCTGGCCCAGGACCCAGAGAGGCTGAAGGAGATCCAGTGGGAGCTAGAGGAGTTGTAGCCAAATGCTGCCCTATGGCAATAAGGTGAAGTACTAAATCAGCGACATTGTGCATAAGCTGCCACAGTGCTTGGTACCCCACATCAATCTTCAGAGGGTAAAAATGGCTATTCTTTCATTTATGTTTTCCAAATATGCAGATTTCTCTCATGGCCAATTGGGAAACATTTAGCAAAGGGAATTCCTGCAATTATAGTTCCAGCTAGTTGACAGTACAAAACTGTAATATCTTATGCTCTCTTTAGAACAATGGGAGAATCTAGGAACACCTAACTCTGTCCTATTCCAACTTAAATGATAGTTTTCTAATATTTTAGTTCTTCCTTTAAATATTACAAATTAAAAGCCATTATAATTATTTTCTATAATGTTTGCTTAAATTTACCTCATGTTTATCAGTTCCTTACCATTCCTTCTTGCATCTCAGACTTCTGTGATCATTTTCCTTCTCCCCAGAGTATATCCTTTAGAAGTTCCTTTATTGTATATAGACCTTATGGTAGTAAACATTTTCGTTTTTGTTTGCCTGTAAATGTCTTATCTTTCCTTGGTTTTTGAAAAGATGACACTTTGAAAATATCTTTTTCTCTGTCTGCTTTTAAGGTCATCTCTTAAGCTGGTGAACTGCAGTTTCACTGTGAGGTGCCTAACTGTGGAATTTCTTCTATTTTTTTCTCTATGTGTGGATTCACTTATTTTGTTAGTTCTGGAAAATTCTGAGCCTTTTTCTTTTTAGATAATGCCTGTTCTTTATGCTCTTTCCTTCTGAGACTCCCATTAGATGTGTGTGGGATCTTCTCATTCTGTCTTTCATATCGTTTAATGTTTCTTTCATATTTTCATCTCTTTGTCTCTCTGTGCTGCATTCTGGGAAAATTCTTTCAGTCTATTTTTCATTTCACTGGACTTTTCAGCTGTGTTGACTCTGCTCTTTAATCCATCTGCTGAGTTTTTGGTTTAGCAAATACATTTTTCATTTCTAAAAATTCTATTCAGTTCCTTTTTACATTTGTCTACTCATTTTTAAATAATCTCTTATTGCTTGCTTATTTTAATGATTTCATATTTTTAGTTATTTTTATTTTTTAAATAGAGACAAGGTCTCACTATGCTGCCCAGGCTAGTCTTGAACTCTTGGCCTCAAGTGATCTTCCTGTCTCAGCCTTCCAGATTGCTGGGATTACTACAGGTGTGAGCCACTATGCCTGTCCAGATTTCACATTTTTAAAAAAATCCTAATTATTCTGTATTATTATTTTTTGAGACAGAGTCTCGCTCTGTCGCCCAGGCTGGAGTGCAGTGGCACGATCGCGGCTCACTGCAAGCTCTGCCTCCTGGGTTCACGCCATTCTCCTGCCTCAGCCTCCCAAGTAGCTGGGACTACAGGTGTCCGCCACTATGCCCAGCTAATTTTTTGTATTTTTAGTAGAGACAGGGTTTCACTGTGTTAGCCAGGATGCTCTCAATCTCCTGACCTCATGATCCACCCGCCTTGGCCTCCCAAAGTGCTGGGATTACAGGCGTGAGCCACCGCACCTGGCCCAATTATTCTATATTATTTAACTGTTAATTCTAATATCTGAAATTCTTGGGAGTTTAAGTTTATTGTTTGTTGTGTCTGCAGATTCTGTAATATGGTGTTTGTTTTCTTTTATCTCTTATTGTGAGCTCATGTTTAATTGCCCTTTCTTCAAAGGATACCTGGAAACCTACATTGAGGATGTTTTCCGCCATTGAAGATAAATATTCATGGGGTGTGTGTGTGTATGTGTATGCTGGGGGGCAGAGACATGAAACTTTCTGGTTAAGTTTGGAATTTACAGATTTAATTCCTCTATCTTTCAGCTAGTTTAAGGCTTAAATGCCTGTTTGTAGTGCTAATAATGGCATTTGTCCTCAGGACAATCCTGTCTTTTTAACTATACTTACCACTCATCTCCATGACAGTCCAACACAAAATAATTTTTATTCAGAACTTAAGTTGTTTCAAAGCAGGAGGGCCCTTCAGAGTTTCTAGACCACCACACTGCCAAAAGCAGAAGCCTTTCCTTCATTCTTTTTTTTTTTTTAAAGAGACAGGGCCTTGCTCTGTCATCCAGGCTGGAGTAAAGTAGTGTGATCACGGCTCACTGCAGCTTCAACCTCCTGGGCTCAAGCGATTCTCCCATCTCAGCCTCCTGAGTAGCTGGGACTATGGGCACATGCCACTGCACCTGGCTAATCTTTGTATTTTTAGTAGAGACAGGATTTCACCATGTTGCCCAGGCTGGTCTTGAACTCATAGGCTCAAACAATGCACAACCCTCAACCCCCCAAAGTGCTTGGATTACAGGCACAAGCCACCATGCCTGGCTTTTCCTTCATTCTTAATACCACTGCTATCTGACTTTCACTCCTCACCATTCACTGAAGCTGTCTGGCTAAGTTACCAAGAGTCATTACATCCAAGAGATCTCTTTCTCTGTCACTAACGCTTGACACTGATCTTTGGCTAATAATGCTGTATTTATTGGTTTATCTTTGATTTTCTTCCTAGTGTTCTGGCAATAATTCCCTGTCTTCTTTTATGGCTTTTCTTCCTTTACCTACCCTTAAATATTTATATTCTCCAAAGTTATGTCCTTGGCCATTTTCTCTCTCTTCTTTGGCAATTTCATCTCTTCCTATGACTTCACCTACCATTTATATGATGATGACTTCAAGATCTCTATCTATAACCCAGACCTTTCCTTTGCTTCAGATAACTGTATCTAACTACTTGCCGAACATCTTTTCCTGTATATCCTCAAATATTTTTGTCCTAAAATGAACTCCAAATCTCTAATCTGCTATTCCAAACCTCAGTTGATAGCATTAGCATTCCTCCAGTTGCCACAACCAAAAACTCAAGGGTCACCCTAATCTCTCCCCTCACCATCCAGATGGTGACCAAAATCTGTTCATCTACTTTTTAAAATTTCCTCCTATTGAGTATAGAAAAGCAGTCAGGCACTCTCATATTTTGCTTGTGGAAATGTAAATTGTTAGAGCCCTTACTTATTATGGCAATTTGAGGTGTATAGCAAAAGTTTTAAAAATGTGTAATATCCTTTCTCCCAATAATTTCATGTCTAGTAATTTATCCTAAGGGAATAATTGGAAATGTGTACAAAGATACATGTATAAGAATGATTATACTAGCAAAATTTTATAAAGAACCTAAATTTTCAATAAGATTCCTTAAATACACCATTTTGTAATAAATTTTATTTATTTTTATAATAAACAATATTTGCTTCCTGAAAGGGCATATAATAATATATTAACAATGGTTATTTTAGGTAGTAGAATTTTAGACCTTTTTTCTTTGTGCGTCTCTGAGTTATCAGCATTTTCTACATTGTGCATATATTTATTTTGTAGTTAGACAAAATACATTATTTAAAAAAATTGTCGGCCGGGTGCGGTGGCTCAAGCCTGTAATCCCAGCACTTTGGGAGGCCGGGACAGGTGGATCACGAGGTCAGGAGATCGAGACCATCCTGGCTAACACGGTGAAACCCCATCTCTACTAAAAAAATACGAAAAACTAGCCGGGCGAGGTGGCGGGCGCCTATAGTCCCAGCTACTCAGGAGGCTGAGGCAGGAGAATGGCGTGAACCTGGGAGGCGGAGCTTGCAGTGAGCTGAGATCCAGCCACTGCACTCCAGCCTGGGCGACAGAGCCAGACTTGTCTCCAAAAAAAAAAAAAAAAAAAAAAAAATTGTCTCCTATTCAACAAATTCATTTTTTCACTGTGACAATCGCCTTATCTCCTACCTACATCTTCCTTCCTCATCTTTTACCCCTCGCTGGCCTTCCTGCCCTCAACCCCAGCCCCTGCAATTCCCTGACACTGTGGCCAGAGTGGCCTAACTCACAATTGAACCATGACTCTTCCTCCCAGGTTCAAAAACCTGGAGCCTTATGTCCACGCTCCTAAACATCGCCAGAGAGGCCCTTCTTGGTCTGGAGACTCCTCCCTCACCCAAGGACTAAACTCTCCTGCTCTAGCAGTTTCAGTTTCTGGTAGGTCCCTGCCCACAGGCTGCCTTTTCTCATGACTCTCTTCTGCTGGAAGCCTCCTCCTCCTGGATCCCTCAGTAGATCTGCCCTTCAGGTTGGGCAGTGCTCTCCCCTTTCTGGCTCTCCACCTCTGCTGGTGCATGTTCCACATCAGGCAACTCTGCTTTGTTCACTTGTTTGCTGTGGGCTCCTCAAAGGCAAGGTCTGGCCTTTCCCTTTTGTATCCTGAGTTGCCTACAGATGAAGATACTCAGCAAAGTTTTGTTGGATGGTACACACAGATAAATTCTCTTAGGCAGAGTCATGGTTAGACTCACAGATTTCCTCCCACCTGGCCACCAATCTTCAAGCACAGACACAAGGAAACTGTGATACATATACATTAAAGGCATGCGTATAGGACAGTTTCTGGCCTATTCCATAGGCAGCCTCAGGGCCTTTGCACTTTCTGATCACTCGTCTGGAACTTTCAGCTCTTCTATTCTTTCAGTTCTTCATGTGGCTAGTTCTATTTCATCTTTCCAGTCTCAGTTTATTGTCACCTTGAGAGAGGGTTTTCCATGACCTAAGTAGCCCTCCCTTTCCATTTCCACTTCCACTACTCTGTTTATTTCCTTTACAGTATTTTTGAAGAATTTATAAAACTTATGTTTATTTCTTGTTTATTATCTGCCTGTTCCTACCTCCTACCCTAATGTAATTCCATGAAGGCAGGATTTTGTGGTATTTTACATACCATTGTAAATTCTGTGCCTAGGTAAATGAATAAAACACACACACACACAAAGCTACAAATAATTACACACATTGCCAGGCATCCAGACTGGCCATACGCTCTGGCCTGCCCCTCCCCGCCAATCTCCCACTTACCGGAGTCAGAAACTTGTTGGCTTCCCAGGCACATAGAGGTGGGTCCTTATAGACCTCCTTGATGGAGGTGGGAGCCCTGTAGGAGTCACTGTAGGTACTGATAGGGGTCTTGGTCTTACGGGAGAACAGGAACATGGTGTGGTCTTGGAGATGCTGTGATGGGCTCTACCTGTCAAGGGCTCCTGCTGGACATCAGTGACCACCCTTCCCCTAGATAACCCACACCTCCAGCCTGGCAGGTGCCCCTAGCTGCTGTAATCCCCTCCTGCAGAGGATCTCTCAGCTTCCTTCCCCAACAGCCTTCCTGCTCCCACCCCACACTGATGTCCCCTCCAGGATGGGCACTGCCCATTGTGATATCACCTGACTCAGCCCCATCCCCGGGAAGGTGAGGAGGTCTAATTCCCTCCCTGATCCTGACCCCCTCCTGCCTCAAGTCTATCAAAAGAGCCCAATATCTAAGAGTTCAGAGGGCCTCTGGAGATCTTCTAGGTCAGGCTTCTCACTGTTGAAGAGAAACAGAGGTTCGGAGGGGTTGTGACTCACCCAGGGTCATGTAGCAGGTCAGTGGCATGCCTGGGAACCCACGGGTGGAGGTGGAGTAACATGTGTGCCCAGAGGACTGGTTCTCTCTGCTTCCCAGCCCATCTGCCCCTTGCCCACACCCCAGGGAGGGAGCTGAGGCTGGCTTGTTTGATGCTTTTAATATCATTATTTATGTTACACGATACACAACCAAGGATGATGGTCAATACTGCAATGAAAATGTTAAAAAAAATATTATACACGGCTCATGTCTTCCACACACCTTCCTGGAAATAAATTAGTGAGCACGGAGAAACCTGGCTGGGTGGCAGCCACGGCTGAGAGAGGAGGGAGTGTTAAGGCAGTATCTACAAGGGGAAGGGCGGCAGGAGGGCAAGCTAAGGCCTAGATTCTTCCCTCTAACCTCCCAGACAGGGAAGGAGGGAGCCATGCCCCTCCCTAGACACGGAAGCTGCCACTGCCGGCTTCCTGCCTCTCTCTGCCACACATACACTGCCTCAGTTGGAAGCCCTTGCCTGCCAGGGAACTAGTATGTCCTGTGGGAGGGAGATTTTCCCTGGTGTCTCAGGGCCACAGGGATTGAACAATGGGCCCGAGTCACACAGCAAGTCAGCAGCAAAGGCAGCAGTCTAAATGAGCCCCCAAAAAGAGGAGGTACCCATGTTCTAGAATGGTGAATCAAGGAGCCCCGGGGTGGTGGTGGTGGTAGTGGGAGGCCTGGCTCTGGGTTCCAGATGATGGGGGCACAGGGGCTGGGGGGATGTTGATCTGGGTGGGAGAGGTGGGCTCAGATGGGGGCCAGTATGAGCCTTGTGGGTCCTGCAGGTACCTTCTCTGTCCTTGCCTCCCTTTGTTTGGCATTTTCTCATCATCTAACTTGGGTCCCTGGCACTAGAGGAGGTAGGGATGGGTTGGAGGAGTGGGGGGTGGTAAGCTGCACCCCAATATTTTGGAGTTGGCACTTCCTGGGTATGATGCAGGGAGAGGTGCCACCCTTCCTAAGCCAACAGCCTCACTCCCTCCTCTCATTGCTCCCCATTCCAGCTGCCATCTCCCAGGATTGGTGTCCAGAGAGTGGGCTGTGGGTGAATCTACTGCATGCCTGCAGCATGTGAGTGGATCCATGGGAGTGGATCCAGCAGCACATGTGGGGTGTTAGCATGAGATGATCCACCTGGGCCTGTGCTATAAGGTATGTGGGCACAGGCCTGTGCAGTTTTAGGCTATCTGTGCTTTCATTTTTCTTCACATGGTGTCAGGTCTACACTGCCCAGCTCCAGAGGAGGGCTTTCCTTACCTCTTCCCTCTTGATTTTCAGCCTCAGCTTTCCGGAACCCTCCCCCAAACCAGCAATAGCAGAAGCAGCTGTATACACATCTTGACCTACAGACACCCTATACAGCCACACACAATAGATACCCCCCAACACACATACACATTCACAGAAAACACGTAATCCCAAACAGAGCCACGTGTGCTCAGACATACACAGTCCTGATAGGAACTGCCCCTTCCCCTTTCTATAGAGACACACAACTCAGCCCCACCCCAACCTTTAGGTGTACTGAGACACACAGAGATCACCCCCTCCCTACCACAGAAATTCCTATGAAGAAACTCTTTTAGGTATAAAAGGATCTTAAACATAATTTCAGCTGCTGTTCATTTTCTAGTTGAGGAAACTGAAGACCAGAGAAAGCAAGTGGCTTGTTGAAGATCACAGGGAGGGGCCAGAGCTACAACCAAAACCCAGGCTTCTGACTCCTGGTCTAAGGCTGTCAGCCCATTGCACTGCTGAGCCGCCTTCTGCACTGTAAACAGACCACACAGGCACTTGCCCACCAGGGACACCCACATCTATGACAGGAATAGACTGAGGAGAGAGGTCCAACAGAGACACACACACCCACCCCCTGACAGCCTCAGAGATATACACACATTCTGCTAAGCACTCCCTACCACATCCAAACAACCACATCCATAGAGCCACTCAGCCCACTGGATTCTCCAAAGCTTGCTCCTGGATTCTTCCTGGGAAGCAGCCTCCCGGGTCTTGGGCTGGGATGAGGGGAATGGGCCATTGGAGGCCAGCCTTACTCCCTGCTTCCAGCCTGGGATTGAGATCAATGAGCAGAAGGATAGGTGAGGGTGGGGGTGGGGTGGGCTGGTGGCAGAGAGATAGATGCATTGGTGAGGGGCCAATGAGGACAGATCACACCACCCAAACCTCAGCCTGTCTCTAAGGCCCACCTTACCCTGCCCCACTCCCAGGGAGCAAGGAAGCGGGTGAATGGGGCAAGAGGAGGAAGAAGGCAGTGATCAGATGGGTGAGGGGCACTACCCGGTTGGGCAGCTTTGCCAGGCTTCCCATCTGAGGAGGGGGAAATGCAAATAGAAACATGGGCTGGTAGGGGGCATGTGAAAGGGGCTCCGAGGTGCTGAGACCCATCCCCACTGCCCTGGGCCTTTCTCCCTCTGAGCCCCTTTCCTGGTTAGGCTGAGGCCGGGGCTGGGGGGTTCATGGCTTCGCTGGGGTGGGGCCAAGCCCCTGGCTTTGTGATCCCCCCACTCATTAATGTTGACCTCCCTCCCATCCAGTCTTCTCTCTTGGCCACCGGACTGCAGCCCTGGGAAGTGGGGCAAGGTGCTGGGTGAGGTTCCCCCAGGTAACTGAACAAACGGCCCCCACCCCTCCTCAGCTCCCGGGTGGAGAGAGACCCGGTTTTGGTTTCTCCGGCTCCATGAACACACAGAGGTACACGTCCTACCATAGGAGGAAGCAATGACTGTTATACAAGGTTGGCGGCTGTAGGGGCGTGGGGCCGGGGCAGGCAGACGAGCTGGGGAGGGGTTGGCCTCTGCCCGTCATACCCAGCCCTTGGCGGCCCCGCCCTGGCGGCCGCAGCAGCCCCACCTGCTACTGAATGTGGCAGGCGGTGGAGGACGTGGCCTGGCAGCACATGCAGGTGGGGTTCACGGACTTGGGGGGGATGAGGTCTAGGTCCTCGTCGTCGGGGATCTCATCTAACCGATAGCCATCCTTCAGCAGCTGGATGTTCAAATCTTGGTTGATCTGCTGTAGGCAAAGGGGAGGGAGGTCAGGCCCGAGCGGCAGGGAGGCACCACCCACGGCTCTGCGGCCACTCCAGGCCGTCTGTGCCCTGGTCCAGCCGGTGCCTTGGATATCAGCCCCGCTCTGTCCCGCGTCTGTCCATACCCCAGGCCCCGCTCCTGCCTAGGCGCCCTCCTCCACCTCTGGCCTCTCTTTCTAGTCATCCCTCCCCATTCTAAGGTCAACTTCACACCTCTGGTCCTGTCCCTATCTCAGGCCGGCTACTAGAGGATATCACCTGTATTTTACACCTGTTCTATTTAAATGGCCTGCTGCAATCTAAAGCCCCACTCCTAACCCTAGGCTCCCTGCACTTGAGGCCAGTAACCACTTTTCCATCCTATCCCAGGCCCACCCTGTGCAGGGCACCGCCCAGCCCTGCCCAGCCCTCTTTTTCATTGTACTTGGGCGTTGGCCCCAGCCCTCCCCCTGATGGCGATGATCCTGCCCAGTGGTGTCTAGGGCGAGAAGGGGTAGGGGCTCACCTCAGCAGAGGAGTAGCCGGAGGAGGAGTATCTAGACATATCAAAGTCATCATCGCTGGCCATGGAGGAAAGAGAGGGAAAGTGATACCAAGAAATTAAATAGAAAACTCTCCACAATCCCACCTCCCATTAGTCAGCATCCCACACCTCCCTCATAGTTCCAAATAGCAAAATCTCAATACAAACTGTGCTTGCTGTGCAAATGCAGGAATTTAAAGACAAGTTCCCTAGCCCCACCCTTAAAATCAATTGCTATCCTTAACCTCCTTCTAAATATAGCAGTTACTCCTTTCACCCCCTTCCTTCTCATCTTTTGTTTTTCTAGACTCAAATCACCCTGACTTGTAGGGTGTTCCCAAAGTCCAAGTGTAGCCAGGTGTTTTCCAGGGAGTAGGGCTCCTCCCTGAGGGGATGGGCATTAAGCATCATATTCTGCTGTCCAGAGACAACATCACAGGCCAGTTAGGGACAACCGTTGGATCAGTTGTCCCAGGATGACAGCAGACAGCGCAGGCCCCCCTTTCCTCTCTCTGCCACCTCTCTTCAACCCCTAGTCCCTGGTGTAAAAAAATTCCCATCCCTGGAGAATTCACCCTTGGAGAGATTCTGGCTGAAGAATACCCCAATTCTGACATTAGAGCAGGTATGGCTTGTATAGCCCACCTGTGCTACACAGGTTCCTTTGGGCTGCCCAGCTGCCCCCAAACCCCCATACACACCTGTCCGTGTCAAGGGCTACCAGTGGCTTCTCATCAGGGCTCTGGTCAAGCGAGGAATAGCCTTTATTGGGGACAACCAGCCTGGGTGAAGAATTTTGGGAGTTAGAGTGGCAAGTGGAGCATAGAAACCTGGCAAGGGACTGGGTTAGGTCCCACCCCACCACTTCCTTCCTTCCCTCCCTCCCCACCTTGGATCCTGTTAAGGCTGTCTCCTCTCAGAGAGGAGCTGGGCCTGAGGAGCAGGGGAAAAGAGGGAGGCTCAGGACCAGCAGAAATAGATCCTGGCTGGCAGGGTCCAGGTTGGATAGGGAGGGCCTCTACCTTGTTCGGGCCATGACATTGTTCTTCTTGGGTTGCTGGTTGACAGGGCTACCCATGCTGCCATTCTTCAGGGAGCCCTTCCGGGCCAGTTCCCGCTGCTTCTCTGCAGGAGAACATGGGAAGGAAGCTGTGTCCTGCCCCTGAGGCCACCCTGCCTTACTACTCAGGGCAGCCTGGGCTGGGCCTCCACTGTGAAACCACTTGCTCTTAGAAGGACTGAGGCAGGGATCCCAACTCCAGGCCCCTGCTGCTTTGTGGAGCTAGTACCTGGCCCTGCACAACCTGAGGCAAAAAAAGTAGGGGGCAAAAAGAGGAGGCTGTCCCCTGTTTTCCAGGAACTACAACTCCCATGTTAGGGTAGTTAGTGTGTACTTGATGCCAGGGAAAGGCTGGAGGGGGAGAGACAATCACAGAAGG
The DNA here is from genome assembly GCF_003255815.1 of Theropithecus gelada. Classification (NCBI taxonomy): domain Eukaryota; kingdom Metazoa; phylum Chordata; class Mammalia; order Primates; family Cercopithecidae; genus Theropithecus; species Theropithecus gelada. Next base: position 47,871,026 of record NC_037683.1, on the reverse strand, counting down.
CTGGCACAGTCAGAGAGGGCTTCCTTTAGGTGACACCATGACTTGGAGAGAGGTGGGCATTCTAGGAAGGAGGGACAATGCATGCAAAAATGCATTTAAAAGTGAGCATAAGTGTGGCTCTGGATAGAGGGGTGAAGAGAGAGGTCAGGTTAGAGAAGTAAAATTCATTTATTCAGCCACTTATTCATTCAACAAATATCCACATCACTAATTATATGTCAGATCCTGTGCTAAGGGGCTGAAGACTCTCTCTGGTTACAAACTCAGAACATGAAGGACTTGAATGCCAGACAGAGGAGTTTGGGATTAACACAGAAGGAAAAAGAAGCCACTGAAGATTGTGATGTGGGAGGGGCAGGATGGGGCTGCAAGGTAAGGGGCAGGAGGCTGGGGGAGCCCATTTGGCTACGCTGCCTGAGTGGTGCTCCTGACTCCTTTGCCAAGGTCTGAGTTCTCCAAGGTTCCAAAACCTACCAGGTTCATGGAGCTGGCCATCAGGTGACCCACTCCACTGCCTGGTATGAGACAACTGTTCCCAGAAGTAGCTGCCTGGGTCTTGGAGGAGTCCCATCTGCCCTTCCCTACTCATCTCAATGAAAGCCCAGATCTAGGAAAAGGAACTGTTAGGTAGAGAGGGACACTAGGGAAAATGACTCATAAAATAACCACATGCTCCAGAGGGTAAGGATGGGGAGGACCTTTACAGCTACTGTGACTCACTTTGAAATTTCCCCTGACCTCATGTCTCTGAATCTCTGTCTCCTACTCTTTGACCCTCTTTCTTTGCCACTGCTCATCTGATTCCAGTTTTTTCCCAGCTTCTTTCCAGCAGGTGGCAGCTGCCATTACCACTCTAGGCCTCTAGGGGGTGCAATTTGCCTTAAAGTTTCTGGCGGAACTTGGTGCAACTGGGACAATGCTGTGAATTTTCATGAGGAGCTTTGATGGTAATGTAATGGGGAGGAAAAAAGATGTGATTTTAAAACATGATGAAATTGTCTGAAATAGTGGGAAAAAAGCAAACAATAAACTAGCAAAACCAAACTACAGACTACTATACAACCATTTAAAAGAATGAAGTCATTATATGCTGACATTAGAAGGAGCTCCAAGATTTAGGTGGTGGGAGAGGGAAGGCCAAGTTTCAGAAAATGTGCACAATATGACACCACTTATATTAAAATACAAAGTAAAACTACAAAAACTAAAAAGGCTTGGAATGGTTACCTCTTAGGAGGAGAATGTGATGGGGGAGAGTAAAGAAGTTATGCTTGTTAAAATACTTGTATTGTTACATTAAACAATAATAGGCTGGGCATAGTGGCTCATGCCTGTAATCTCAGCACTTTGAGAGGCCGAGGTGGGCGGATCACTTGAAGCCAGGAGTTCCAGACCAGCCTGGCCAATATGGTGAAAGCGTATCTTTACTAAACATATAAAAATTAGCTGGGCGTGGTGGTGTGCGCCTATAATCCAAGCTACTTGGGAGGCTGAGGTAGGAGAATCACTTGAATCGGGGAAGCAGAGGTTGCAGTGAGCCAGGATCACGCCACTGCAGTCCAGCCTGGACAACAGAGAAAGACTCTGTCTCAAAAAAAAAAAAAAAGAGAAAAAAAAAAAAAAAGACCAACCCCGTCCCCCCAGTGAATAAAATTGGCTGCAGTTTTAATCTGATGTCCTAGGAATAGAAACAAATTCCAAGGAGAGAACTATTCTCGTTTAGAAAAACAGCTCGAGGGGCTCCCTGGATGTGGTCTGGAAGGAGAGAAGCAAGCAAGTTAAGAAAAAAAAAAAATAGCAGTTGAATAATAAAAGTACAGGCCTCTGTGGAAAGGAGGGAGAAAGTTGTAGGGAAAGGACCCTTAGAACTAAGGAGGCATCAGTAATTGTTGGGCAGCTGGAGCCCGAGGAGGAGGATGGACAGGACGGTGGCCTGGATGGCAGAGGAGCTTGGAAGGATAATAATGACCTATATTTAATTGTAAACTCTTTCCTGTATGTCCTGTTTTGTAATTTCTCTTCAAGAAACCAAAGTTTTCATAAAAGTGTGTTATATACAGCAGCCGTGAGACAGTGAAACTTTGGTCCCTGAAGGGAGAGGGGCAGCACATGGGGTGAAGGGAGGGCAATGGTGGCAGGAGCTGTGGACAGTGGCCAGGAGCGAGGGGACTTCACAGGATCAGGCTGCACAGTAAACTGACTTTGGAGTGGACATGAGACAAAGCCACAAGGGAAATGTGACCCGGAAAGAAAGGGAGATATTTGGGTTTTCTAAGAAACTAAGGGAAAAATCCCCCAAATAGGTGCCAACTGGGCCCAGAGATCTCTAGATGGGCTGAGGTTGTAATTGGGAGAAGGGCTCGGCTTCTAGGGTTGGAACTCTCATTCCTTTCTATCCCTTAGACATAACAAGTAACACCCCACTTCTAAGGCAGCTTCCTCTCAGCCTGATCCAGTGTTTGATGGGACTTCCAAGTCCTCTCTCTAGGGTTCCATGAAAACCCTGCAGCTATCCCCCAGAATACCTGGAATGTCCTTGGCTTCAGAGATGCCTCTTAGAGTTTCAGGCTCCTGCAGAGAACTGTAATTGCCCTCTTTGCCTGCAGGAGACAAGGTGCCTGGCAGTGCCAATGACTTGAAGGCTTGAGTCTTGGAATCATCTAGGCTGAGCTGGTTTATTTGTGGCACCTCATTGTAGACCCAGCCCAGAGCATCTTGCCTACTCCCCACATCTCCCTCACCCCCCAGACACACTCACCCAGCTTCACTTGGAGCGGGGATGGTTTGTAATTCATGGCTACTGACTCACCCTCCCGGGCGTCACAGTCTCCGTCTGAGATGGAGGCGGCGGTTGGGTCCTGTGGGAAGAAAGACAGAGTTGTTAGGGAGTGAAGACAGGGGGCTGCTCTCAGCCCTGAAACTAGCCTTCCTACCTGCCCTCTGGGCTTCTGTGAGCATTCACCACTCACAGCAGGCAGGGCATTCAGGGAGAGAGGGGCAGACCCATCTACTGTGGGACAAAAACACTGGGCTAGGTAGAAGAACCAAGGATCTGGGTTCCACGTACACCCAACTTGGTGTCTGTCCTCAAAGTCCTGTGTGGTCTAGCCTCCTCCAGAAAGCCCATCACGATTTCTTTAAACTCACAGGACTTCCTTCTCCTAATTCCCATACTAGTAGCCCTTCCCTTCAGGCCTTTCCTGTGTACTTGCTTGGCAAGGTCTTCCTAGGTTCTTGTGAGTTTAAGTCTGGGTTAAGGGGAGAGTAGGTGCTGTCTGAGATGGGTCATCTCCCTCTGTTTCCCAGTGCTGGACAGGTCCCTTCAGAGGATCCAGAGAACTGACTGGCCAAGCCACACCAGCCTTCAAGGCTACCGCCACTGGACAAAAAATAGTTCTAATGAGGACTTCTCCAGTTCACAAACGACGCCTAAAGAGTATCTCCTGGGAGAACCTGAAAAGTTGGCTAGGTATGGTAGATGAGAAGACAAATAATGACAAACCAGCAGGTGGCCAGTTAGTCTTTTGCTGCCCAGAGGGCAAAACACTTGATTCTACAGATGGCCAGGAAGATAGGAAAGCACAAATTCTGTGTATTGTCCTGTGTCTGGAACCTTTGACATCCTCTTCACTGCCCTCTTCACTAATCTCTAATTGGGCTGGGAACTGTGCTGTCCAGAGTCTTTTTTTTTTTTTTGAGACGGAGTCTTGCTGTGTCGCCCAGGCTGGAGTGCAGTGGTGCAATCTTGGCTCACTATAACCTCCGCCTCCCAGCTTCAAGCGATTCTCCTGCCTCAGCCTCCTGAGCAGTTGGGACTACAGGTGCATGCCACCATGCCCAGCTAATTTTTGTATTTTTAGTAGAGATGGGGTTTCACCATATTGGCCAGGCTGGTCTCGAACTCCTGACCTCATGATCTGCCTGCCTCAGCCTCCCAAAGTGCTAGGATTACAGGCATGAGCCACCATGCCCAGCTAAGAGTCCTTATCTAGCCTTGCCATCCCCTCCCAAACACCCTCCTCTGCTGCAAGATCCAGGGCCCTGGCCCAGCCTGCCTCAGTCAGTTGGAAGTGGCTGAAGTCATCCACATTCTCCCTGAGACTCTGAGGACCAGCCACTGACGGGGGTGCTGCCATCCTAGTTGTCTTTGCATTTTAACCAGGGCCTGTAGAGTGCTAAGCCTAAGGTGTGAGGAGTGCAGAGGGGATCCAAGGCTGCTGCCTGTTCTGCCTCTGCGGATGCAGGGAGTAGACAGATGGGCATGTAGAATGCTGCCACGGTGTCAGGCCCAGTGATCTGAGTGGCTGCTGGTGACCCAGCAAGGGAAAGATATATAACCATTATGGTGGCTTCTGTTCCCTTTAAAATGAGGCAGTGGGAATGAAAACATGCTTGTCACTAAGGGGAAAAGGAAAAGTCTAGCAGGTTTGAGAGGGAAATCCTGGCCTTGTCTGTGTTCCTTCAGGCCATCCAGAGCACAAGACTCTGGGTGGGCTGTGTTGCCACAGGGGTTTGCAAGTTCCTGAGGGCAAAACCTGTGCCTCCCTCCCCTGCTTTGATCCCTAGCCCTTAGCCTTGACTGAGTAGAAGAAGGGCAGAAGGCTTTGCTCAGAAAGACTGGGTGCCGCAGTGCCTGCATCTTGGGCAACTTCCCATGCTGCAAGTCCTTCATCCTCCCTGGCTCAGCAACCTCCTTGAGAGACTCATAGACAACACCTGTCCTGCACAGCCTTGGAGAAGCAAACCTCTACTGGCCCTGATGTGCCTCTCTGCAGCCAAAACAGCCTCTCAGCTGCTACCTGCAGGGGAGGTGGAGATGGAACAGCTGGGCTCTGGATTTCCTGTGGGCCACAGAAAGTGCTCACTGCAAAGCAGCCAGAGGGAAGGCTTTTTAAAGGGCAAATCCCATAAACATGCTGATAGGACCCTACCAGGGCAGCACTGGCACATTTCCAAGTCCCAAGTCACATTCCTTCACTTTTTTGGTAGCATTCGTCACATGTCACATATACCACATCCATTTGGAAAAGGCTTCCTCCCTTGGCTCATCTCTCGCCTCTCTATCATTTCTCTGTCCTCCCACAACCCTTTGCCTCCTCTATAGGGTTCTGCCCTTGGCCCTCCTCTCGCTCCTTGGGGAGCCCTGATGTCTCCTATAGTTCTGATTGGCATTTTTATACTGAAGACTTCTAAATCTGTGGCATTTCAATCCTGCTTCTCCTCCTTAACCTTCCACCCCATCTATCACATGAGAGTGTTGGGCCTCACCATCCTTTCCCTGGGACTGATTTTTAAAAACACAAGCCCTTAGACGTTTGGGGCTAACTTTTTACTCGTCAGTGCAGATGAGTTAATCAAAGTTTCTTCTCTCAGTCTGGAGGTACTGGGTGTAAATGGTAACATGGGAGGTAGATTGCACAGAAAGGACAGGGCTAGGAAGCTGTTGAGCAACTCTGGTCACAGGGACCCACATGTGGTCCTTGAGGCCTACAGGGCAGTTCCCGGTGGTATTTGATCCTGAGTGAAACTGCCAGCTCCTCTGGACCACAACTCAGGAGGGGCCTGACCAGGTGGCAGAGCCCTAGGCTGAGAGGTCCCATGCAAAGCCCACCATTCAGCATCTCCTCCATCACTATCCATGACAGAAGGCCACCTTCGTGGCAAGCACAAAGATCGCTGGCACTGTGCCTGCAAACATAAGCCTTTACTGTGAGCTTCCTCTATGTCTTCCCTTAGAAATGCAGCCAATGCACCACAACCGTCTCATGGCAATGTAATCAGGGAGATTAAATGTAAAATATTCATGAATATAAGTATCAGAAAAGACTCCAGGCAGAAGGAAGTGCCTGGCTCCAAGAAATCAGGGAGAATTTAAAGTGCCCCCCAAGGACATCTGAAGGCGTGAGCTAGATCCGGGAACTAGAGATTAACAAGATTATTAATAAACACTCAGCAGAGACAGACATTGAAATGCATCTCTAACAGCAAACCCTGTTTCTGCAACCCTTCAAATAAATTCTCCAAAGACTACAGAAATGATTAATAGCCCAGCCTCACTGTTTCTGGGACAGGATATATAGGCTAACGGCTAGTGCAAAGCCAATATAGCTAGAGGAAGGCAAAAGCATCAGAAGAATCCTTAGAATTATAATAGTTTGGTCCACTGATTTTCATTAAACTGTGTTCCCTGAGTGATTGTGAGGGGGAAGCTATAGAATGGGGGTCTGGCTTCCCTTTAATAAGAGTAGATTCACCTTTATTTCATTTATATATCAGCCTGTTGCAACATTTTGGTTGGAGAAAAGGTTCTATTTTTTTTAAAAGGTTAAAATCTTTTGATTTTAAATCTTTAAAAATGTTTTATTATGGAAATTATAACAAGTAGAGAAAATAATATAGTGAAATCATGGATACCTATCAACAGCTTCAACAAATACCAACTTATCACCCATTCTTTTTAAAAATGAGGAAACCTGGGCCGAGAGTAGAAGTGTCTTACCCAAGGTCAGTGATGGAGTCAATAACCTTTCAAAGCATGCAGGGAGGGACATAGGGAAGAGAACATGACTTGGGCTTGGAGCTAAAGACAGGCCCTCTGGGAGGCTGCTCCATTTTTGCAGGCCCAAGCATCAGTCTGCATATTAACCTCTTCCTTTGTCCCCCTGCCCCAGGGCTGTACCAACTTGTGAACTATCTTTAGCTGGCTGGCTTTAGCTGTTGGAGCTGTGGGTAGTGCAGCCAATACAATGGTAGGCTGGGACCCAAGAGATCCCAAATAAGCAGGATAAAATTGGGTAGGTAAAAAGGGAAACAAAGGAAAAAAACCAAAGTGTAGAACCTTCAAGGCTAATACCTGGAGTCTTAAGAAGGAGGATCTGGAGAAGCAGATGGAAGAGTCTGCTTTCCCGAATGACCCGCAGACCTTTACGGGCTACTCTGGTAGGACTCTGGGTGGCAAAAAAGAAGACTTGTAGAGGATCTTGTAGTTCCTAACGTATGTATTCAGATCCATGAGCTTATCTGATTCTCCTCAGTACCCAGTAGACATGTGATTGCCTCCCCAACATTCAAATTATACTCCTCCACTGGGCAACAGACATATGGCTTGGATGGTCTGACCTCACTCTCAGTGCTAAGGGGATGCTCTGACTAAAGGAAGACAACCTACACAATCCCATTCTCCTTGCCACACAAACTGAAAGGAAGATTGTAATGGTTAAAAGCACAGACTCTGTAGCCAGAGTGCCTAGGTTCAAATTCCAGCTCCTCCAGTTAGTAGCTGTAAGATCTGGGTTTCAGCTTCCTCATCTGTAAATGGGACCAACACTAATACCTAGGTCAAGGGTTCTTGTGAGGATAAAAGGAGTTAATATGTATTAAGCAGTTAGAATAGTCCTTAGCATAGTATACCTTGAGTACTATATCCATGTTAACTATAAAGATATCGCTATTATAGGTTCAGTGAGGAATACACTATCATGGTCAGTGTGCCCTGGGAGCGGCTGGCCTGCAGCTGCAGCCCTGACACCACATAGGTTGGAACCTGGCTTATATATGGAGGTATCTGTAGAAAAGGTGTGCCCTCCTTAGGGTGATGAAAGGCCTGGCCACAGGGCACCCTGTTTCCTCTCTTCCCTCACTCCAGCATGATACAATTCTTTCATTTATTTAATGATGGTAGGGCTCACAAAGACAAATAGAAAAGAGTCACAGCTGGGCATGCTGGCATGCACCTGTAGTCCTGGCTACATGAGGCTCAGGCAGGAGGATCATTTAAACCCAGGAGTTCAAGTCCAGTCTGGGCAACATATTGACATATTGAGACCCTGTCTTTAAAAATAAAAATAAAAAATAGGCCGGGCGCGGTGGCTCAAGCCTGTAATCCCAGCACTTTGGGAGGCCGAGGCGGGTGGATCACGAGGTCAGGAGATCGAGACCATCCTGGCTAACATGGTGAAACCCCGTTTCTACTAAAAATACAAAAAACTAGCCGGGCGTGGTGGCGGGCGCCTGTAGTCCCAGCTACTCCGGAGGCTGAGGCAGGAGAATGGCGTGAACCTGGGAGGCGGAGCTTGCAGTGAGCCGAGATTGCGCCACTGCACTCCAGCCTGGGTGACACAGCGCCAGACTCCGTCTCAAAAAATATATAAATAAATAAATAAAAATAAAAATAAAAAATAAAGAAAACAGTTCATCTTTAAGAAGCTCCCAATAATTACTAATAAACATAACCAAGAGCCATATAAAAGTAGAGGGAATGGGACAAAGGGAGGGTGGTCAAAGGAGACACTTGAAAAGATCTTAAAACATTAGGTCACCAGTTAGTTTAAGAGCGAGGAGTAAGGACATTCAGGGAACATGTGAAAAGTCTCAGAAGCACAAAACTAGCATAGTACATTCGAGGAATGGTCGGCATTTTGCTATAGTTGAAGCTTAGAAGGTATGGTGAAAAGTTGCAGGAAATCAAGTTGGTGGAGTCAGGAGGGAACTCAGATCATGCTGGAATGTGGGCTTTGATTTTTTTCTTTACTCAGAAGACGATGGGGAGCCAATGAAGCCTTAAGAAGGGAGTAACATGTTCAGATTCGAGATGGAAAAGGACCCTCCGACAGCCATGTGCAAGACGAGTGGGAAGGGAGTGAGACTGGAGGTAAGGATAATTAGGAAACTACCGCAACAATGCTAGCAAGAGATAACAGGGGCCTGAACCAAGCAGCAGCAGAAGATAAAAGGACAGAAAGGAAGATGTCAAAAAAGAGTAGAATTGGCAGGCTTCTGATATAAAATGTAAAACAAAGGGTCTGGACATTCCTAGTTTTCTGTCTGGAGTTAATTGGGAAGAGTACTAATTTTTTTTTTTTTTTTTTTGAGACAGAGTCTCACTCAGTCGCCCAGGCTGGAGTGTAGTGGCATGATCTCTGCTCACTGCAAGCTCCACCTCCCGGGTTCATGCCATTCTCCTGCCTCAGCCTCCCGAGTAGCTGGGACTACAGGCGCCTGCCACCACACCTGGCTAATTTTTTTTTTTCGTATATTCAGTAGAGACGGGGTTTCACCATGTTAGCCAGGATGGTCTCGATTTCCTGACCTCGTGATCCGCCCGCCTCGGCCTCCCAAAGTGCTGCGATTACAGGCGTGAGCCACTGCGCCTGGCCTAGAGTACTAATTATTAAGACAAGTTATTAAATGCAGAAGAAGGCACAACTGCATTGCTAGGGAAAAATCAGATGAGTTCATTTGGGAACATGTTGAATTTTGAGGTGTCTTTTGGACACCAGATGATATCACTAGTTGGTAGGATTTGAAGTGTGGGAGCTCAGAAAATAGGTGTGGGTTGGTGGTGATGTAAGTTACAGTGAAGAATAAGCTCTCTCAGAATGAGCAGAGTGAAAAAAAACCAAGGGTGAAGTTCTGGGAAATATCCAACCTTAGGTAATGAATGGAGGAAGGAGACTGGGTAGGAGCAGAGAGGAATGTAAGAGTAGAACTAGGAACCATTCAAGTAGAGTTTCAAGGTGCAAGAAATCAACAGTGTCAAATAAGCAGATGGGTCCATAAGATAAAGACAAAATGTAGAAATAAAAAAGTCCTAGGTAATCTCAGTGAACACAATTTTAGCTGAAGAGTAGAAACAGAGCCCAGATGACAGGGGATTTAGGAGAGAACAGGAGATGAAGAAGCAGACAGAGCGAGCACAGGCTGTTCTTTAAAGGAGCAAGACTGAGAAGGGAAGGAATGAGAATGGGTGGCAGCCAGAGGGAGCTTTCGATTTCTAGGATTTCTTTATAGCTAGGGAAAACTAGACCTGTCCTAGACTGAGGGGAAGGAAGCTGTGTAGAAAAGGAGATGTTTGAGGGGGCATGGTCTTTGAGGAATCATGAGCAGATGGAGCCAGAACTTTGGACCATAGGAGGGAGTCTCCTTAACAAAACAGAAGGGAGGTAAGGAAGGTGAGGTGAGGAGGAGAGGAAAAAAGGAAGGGAGGTGGCAGATTCAGATAACATGGAGGCAGAAAGGGGGTAGAAAGTTAGGGGAGCTCCTTCCTAAAAAAACTCATTAGCAAAAGGAAAAAGGTGAACACTAAGGGGTTGGGGGAAAAGGACTATTTGGTGGCTGGCCAGAGTGGAAGGAGATCAGACTGCCTGGGCTCTCAGCTACAATCCTCATCTTTCACCCACCCACGATCCAGTCCTGAGGATGAAAGGCGCTCTCCGTGGTGCTGAACAATCTTGCCATTGTCTTGTGGACTGAACATAATCCAGGGTAGAGACATGATTCAATATTAGCCTTCCCAAGAAGAGAAAGTGACCTCTGTTCTCACCTCCAAGTACTAATTCTCAGGAATATGAAAATGGAAATGGACTTAGAGTGAAGTATGAAGAAGCAACGCGCTCATACCAATACTATCTAACCATTCTTCACAGAACACAGAATAATTTTCCTTTAGTTTTAAGGTTAATTGGGGGAGGCAGTTCTGAGTTGGAGAATGCTGGAAGGCTACTTCTGGAATAAAGTCATGTCTGTACCTGTTTATTTTCCCTGGATAATAGCAGGAGGCAGGATAGACAGAAAAGCAGAAAACAGAAATCAGGGCCAGGAAGGATGGTGCTGTTAAGAAATGGGAAGTCAGGGAAGGTCTGTGGCTCAGCCCACTCTCTGACAAGTAGGCACAGTAAAATAGAGCATCAAAGACCAGCTGTGTTATCACAAATTTATCCAGAGGTCAGCTGAGAAACTACTTAGAGCTGTGGTCTTCCTGTTCAGGGCTATTCCATTCCAAAACATCTCATGGCAGTGTGTAGAAATAAACATGTTTAGATATCAAATTTTAGAGGGAGATCCAGCAAATATAACTTAACTTCACTAAATGCTCATCGTTGGGTAGAAATCTTGCCTCTGGTCCAAGAATAGTTAGTAGCAATCTATGCATTAGTTAGATGGCTCTACTTCCCTGCAGAGGGCTGTCCATTCAGCCTAAGGCATTCCCATCTTCTCTGACTCAACACCTCAACATATAAGTCATCTGGCCAGTGACAGCTCTTACTCTGCAGTATGACCTGAAGTCATACCTCAACACATTGGCCATTTCTGAATCCCACTGTTGGGCAGCTCCTGTTTTTGTTCCCCATCTCCCTTTCTCCAAGTTTTCTCCAGGCACTGCCTGCAAAGCCAGGCAATTGGCCAGGACTTAGATCTTTTTGGGACATATTAAGATCCTTAGGGGATAGGTGCAGCAAGCCACCATGGCACATGTATACCTATGTAACAAATCTGCACATTCTGCACATGTGTCCCAGAACTTAAAGTAAAATTAAATTAAATTAAATTAAAAGGTCCTTAGGGATCCCACTTACAGGGAAAGACAAAGACTTTTGATAGGGATAAGGTCTTTGTGGGAGATCTAGAGGAGAATCAGGGGAACATAATGGAGAGGATCTCTCCAAGTGTTAGTGGGTCTTACAAATAGAGGGAGAACAGAAAATCTGGAGAGAAAGTTTGTGAAGCCTACATTTAGGAGAGAGGGCAGAGAATCCTGGCTGGCTCAGGGAGGCTTCTCTTATCAGTTTAAATCTCCCAAATCTTCTAAGTTTTTCTCTAACGGAAGTCCCAATTCAAACAAAGTCAACACACTGAGTGTCCACTCTCCAGCTCTGGACTATAAGCTGGCAGTAGAATGCAGAAGAGGAAAGCATCTTTCCTCTTTCTTTTCTTTTCTTTGTTTCCTTCTTTTTCTTTTTCTTTTAGTTTTTTAGAGACAGGGTCTCACTCTGTCATCCAGGCTGGAGTGCAGTAGTGCTGTCATAGCTCACTGTAACCTTGACCTCCTGGGCTCAAGTGACCTCCTACCTCTGCCCCCTGAGTAACTACAACTGTAGGCACACACAACCACTATGCCTGACTAATTTTTTTTTTCTTTAGAGAGGGGATCTCACTGTGATGCCCAAGTTGGGAAAGCACTCTTTCTTTCTACACACACTTCTGCAGAGCATTTGCATTTTGGGGTATAGTCAAGTTCACCAGAAAGAAATAGAAAGGATTATCATGCTCGGGCTAGAGTTTGGGTCTCCAACTGGTCTTGGGAGTCGCTGAGGATTTTCTGACTCCTTAAACAGCTGCTAGTATAGAATTCATTACCAAAAGTAAGCACCACCAAGCCTTAGTATCTTGAATGGTATCTGTCACTGGGACAACCAAAACGGAGGAGGGTGCTACTGCCCCCAGGCCTAGTAACAATTGTAGCTATGAAAAGTTTTATAGATTTCTCTACTATAAAGTGATACATGCTAAAATTTTTAAAAATCACCTTTAGTTTCACTACCTTGAGAAAAACACTTGTTAATGTTCTACTGTATCAGAGCCTTTTGCGTATGCTACAGTAGCAACACTCTGGAGCTTCCCTTCCTTCTTTGGGAGTTGGTGCTGTTCTCATCTTCATGGTCATAGGAATGAGCCTCCAGGAACTATGCTGGCTCTATGTGATTCCACCCCTTTGGATATACACCTGGATGAGGCAGAGCAAATCAGTCTCCCCCAGAATCGGGAAGTGGGACTTAAATGGAGATGTAAAGTTCAAGACTATGGACTGGGTAACAGAGAGAGCCATTGGGGAGGAAAACAAGAATACAGCTGATGTTCAGAAAGAAGTAAACACAAGAGATGGTGAGAGTGCTCCCTAGGTTTCAGGCTCTGGTTCTAGAGCCTGCCTTACCCATCCAAAGCCTGACTTCATACTGTGCTTAGGCATTAAAAGAAACCCAGCCTAGGCAAGATAGCGAGACGGTGACTCTCCAAAAAGACAAAAAATTAGCCAGGTGTGGTGGCGCACATCTGTAGCCCCAGCTACTCAGAAGGCTGAGGTGGGAGGATCGCCTGAGCCCAGGAGGTTGAGGCTGGAGTGAGCCATGATTGTGCCACTGCATTCCAGCCTGAGTGACAGAGTGAAATCCTGAGAAAGAAAAGAAAAAAGAAAAGAAAAGAGAAAAGAAAAAAAAAGAAAAGAGAGAGAAAAGAAGGAAACCCTAGTGTCTTCATAGTCTATTCTCTTTCTTAGCTTCGACTTGGATTTTTTATTTTGTTACTGTAATCAGAGAGTAGCAACTAATACATGTGTATAGAACAACGTTTAAAGAACGTTTAAAGAACACGGCCTATTTTGTGGCCAGGCGCTGTGGTTCACACCTGTAATCCCAGCACTTTGGGAGGCCAAGGCAGGAGGATCACTTGAGGCCAGGAGTTCGAGACCAGCTTGGCCAACGTGGCAAAACCCCTTCTCTACTAAAAAATATAAAAATTAGCTGGGTGTGGCGGGGTGCTGAGGCACGAGAATCACTTGACCCTGGGAGGTGGAGGTTGCAGTGAGCCAAGATTATGCCACTGGATTCCAGTCTGGGCAACAGCCTGGAGATTCCGTCTCAAAAAAAAAAATTATTATATTTTGTATTTCTGTATTTTTAAAATTAGTATCAGAACATAGTCAGCTCAGCTCTCCATCTTTTTTTTTTTTTTTTTTTTTTTTTTTTTTTTTTAACAGAGGCAGGGTCTTTCTTGTTGCTAAGGATGGAGTGCACTGGCTATTCACAGGCACAGTCATAGCTCACTACAGCCTTGAACTCCTGGACTCAAGTGATCCTACTACTTCAGCTTCCTGAGTATCTGGGATTACAGGTACATGCCACTGCACTTAGCTTTATATTATTCTTCCTTTTCTTTTGTTTTTTTTTTTTTTTTGAGTCAGAGTCTTGTTCTGTTGCCCAGGCTGGAGTGAAGTGGTGTGATCTTGGCTCACTGCCTCAGCCTCCCAAGTAGATGGGATTACAGGCGTGCGCCACCATATCTGGCTAATTTTTGTATTTTTAGTAGAGACAGGGTTTTGCCATGTTGGCCAGGCTGGTTTCGAACTCGTGGCCTCAAGTGATCCTCCTGCCTCTGTCTCCCAAAGTGCTGGGATTACAGGTGTGAGCCACCATGCCCAGCCCCTAGCTTTATATTCTTACATAGTTTTTGTAACTATTAGTTTAATGGCTGCATAATATCCATAGAGAGGATGTATAGTAACTTTGTAACCATTCATTCATTTTTGACATTCAAGTTGTTTGCAACTTTTCACTATTATAGATAATGCTACACTGAAATCCATGTATGTTTACATTTAGGATCATTTCCTAAATAAAGTAGATTACTCAGTAAAAAAATGAGTGCTTTTAGGTTTCTTGATAGATATTGCCAAAATGCTTTCCCAAAGGATTGTTCCAATTTACAATGCCTCCAGTCATGACTGAGAGTATAGCTGGTTTTTAATGCTTTATTTTTCACTGTGTGCCAGGGAATTTCAGGTCATCACATTTACCCATTATCTTCCATGAGAGCTCTGTTCCAGTCCTCATTTACCTGGTTCCCTCTGGGGAATCTTCTTTCATAGAACAGAATTTCCTCTGGGCATCACCTGCCAGACAAAATACTCCTGACTTGAGGCCACCAATTAAGAACGAAAGGAGGGAAGACTCTTACACTGCAGATTGGGAAGGGCTTTAAGTGGAGCACCGGTGCTGCCTGGCAACTGGGCACTGTGCTTTAGCCAGTCCTCCCCTGTGCCAGCATATCAGCCGTAGGAACCGTGATGGTAATTGCAGAGCTAGAAAGCAAATCTCACAGAGCGTCTCCCTTGCTTTTAGATGTGGGGTGGGAGAATTAACCAAAATGGCTCTGGAGTTACCCCAGCTAGGGCAGCAGCTCCCATTACCTTACCTATTATTTAGTTTTCAGAAGTAGCTACTCAGGAACAGGGAGAGAAAAGGATGGTGAAAATATGAAGCTGGTAGTGAGATGACAAAAAAAAAAAAAAAAAAAAGGATTTGTTTTTGAAATGAAGAGACAGGGGGCCAGTGAATTTTTAAAAAGATGATTTAGAATCCTGCTCTGCTTCTTCATGGTTAGACAAGACTGATGTCTTAGATTGATGCTCTGCTATTAATTCGTATTACCATTCACCAGGAAACCCCGTCATCAAAAAGCCTTCATTTGGGAGACAGGATAAATACCTCAACTCAGGGATACTCACTGTAGCTATGGCTTGGGGGAAGCCTGTGCACAAGGGCCTAAGGGCCAAGCCTCATGACCCAGGAGGTAGGTGCCAGAGTCATAAGTGGAGAAGGCTTACTTCCTTCTGGGAGGACTGGCTTAGCCTACTCCTGACCCTCATCCCCTGAGCCACATGTTGAGGAGGCTCCTGCCTTACCCTTAGACCAGTTTAAGACATAGGTCTCGGCCTATGTCAAGTCTTGTGACCTACAAGGTCTTTGAACCCCACATTACCCTCGCCTCCCCCATTTCAATCTCTTTAGGGAAAGATCACCTAATTTAATGGAGAAAGGGGTTAAGGTACAAAGTTCTTTAAAAATAGATCTACAATGGTTAAGATTGGCCAGATGCAGTGGCTCACGCCTGCAATCCCAGCACTTTGGGAGGCCGAGGTGGGTGGATCACTTGAGGCCAGGAGTTTGAGACCAGCCTGGCCAACACGGCGAAACCCTGTCTCTACCGAAAACACACACAAAAAATTAGCCAGGTGTGGTGTTGCACACCTGTAATCCCAACTACTCAGGAGGCTGAGGTAGGAGAATCTCTTGAATCTGGGAGGCAGAGGTTGCAGTGAGCCAAGATTGCACCACTGCACTCCAGCTTGGGTGATAGAGCAAGACTCTGTCACAAACAAACAAACAAACAAAAAAAGCCCCATGATGGTTAAAATGGTAACTTTTATGTTATGCATATTCTAATACAATTTTTTAAAAAAGATTGAGAAGCAGGACCTAGGCAGAAAAATAAGAAGGTGTGTGGTGGGCAGTGGGGAGAAGGCAGTCCCTTCCCTTTTCATATTCAGATTCAGACAACACAGACTTTTGGGGATGAGGCCTTTCATAGGAGAGGGAAAATTATTCTAAGAACAGGGGAGTTGGAGGGGGCTGGGGATTTGGGGTTGGGTTTCTGGGGGCTTTCTACTTGAGGTGCCCCTTAGACAGGGCCCAGAGGACAGAAAGATGGAAAGGTTGTTCAAGGTTAACAGAGCTTTAGGGAGCATGGTCCAGAGGATCTTTCAGTTTCCTTCTAGAATATGGATTCCAGTTCTTCAAGGTAAGGGAGGAGGCACAGACATGGAGGAGAATACTGCCCAGGAATCAGTACAGGACATGTGGTTGGAGACTCCTTGAGAGCCCCACACGTGGCAGGAAGCAGAAGCAGAAATGCCAGCAGACACTGACATTTGTCTGGGCCAGATTGACTTGTGGATCCTTCTCTGAATCTTGGCCCCAAATCTCACTTAAAGCTTTTTAGTAAGCTTCATTTACTCAAGGAACTGAGCTTGGCCTGTACTGGTTCATAAATCTTTGGGGTTCCTTGATTTCCCAGGAAAGCAAAGTAATTGGCAGAGTCTATGGGATTTCTTCCCTCTGGCCTTGGAAGAATAAGGACCAACTTGTCTGCAAGGGACAACGGACTTGGAGGGCTGGTATCAAACAGCTTTTCCCCTCTGTGGCATTTCCTATCGCTTCCCTTCCTCTCCTTTTTAGCTTGTTCTAAGTCTGTAACCCCAATTATGCCTGGCAGGCACTACTCTTTGCCCACAAAGATAATTTGCAGCTCTGAAGCTCAGCTCTCTAGTCAGAGCAGTCTCCTAGTCTTTCCTTTTTGTCATCTCAATAATTAAACATTGGTGAACTCACCACTTGTTTAGAACTTTGATAATCACTGAACACCAACAAGGGAGAAGGCACAGTGTACACTGGGGAGGGAAAAACACCAAGCCCTAGTTCTTGCCAAGAAGAATTTAAAAGTGTGGAGATGACAGGCACACACATCAGCCTATTTAAGGAAGAGAGAGGAACAGCAGAGGCAGGAATGCATGGAGGGTGGTAGGAGCACAGAGGAGAGCGATAATGATAGCGATATTATCTTCTCTGACATAGAGGACTGGGCCTGGGCAGGAACTGGGTTAAAGCGGAGACATGGCTATTGGTCACTGGGTACTTTGGCAGAGGGTTTAAAGCAACTACTGGTGAAGCTCATCCCTGGGGACTAGGACTCTACCCTTATGACTTTTTGTTGCTGCTGATGTAGCTCCTACCCTGCCACAGGGCACTCACTTACCCCCCACCTCATTTTCGGGGGGTCAGTTGCAGCAGGGCCTTTTCCTTTACCATTGAGATAAACAGATGACCCAAGGGAAGGGTCAAGAGGCTCTAGGTTGGTGGCTGGAAAGGGTTTTTATTAAGAAGGCAATCAGGGACTGAGAGTCCTGTCCTAAGAGTGCTTAAGAAAGAGAAAGGCCAGGCATGGTGGCTCATGAGCCTGTAATCTCAGCACTTCAGGAGGCTGAGGCAGGAGGACTGCTTGAGCCCAGGAGTTCAAGACTAGCCTGGGCAACAAAGTGAGACCCCATCTCTACAAAAAAAGAAAAAACACTTAGCCGGGTGTGGTAGCATGTGCTTGTGGTCCCAGTTACTTGGGAACCTGAGGCAAGAGGATCACTTGAGAGTGGGAAGTTGAGGCTGCAGTGAGCTGTGATCACACCACTCACTCCAGCCTGGGTGACAAAGTAAGACTGTGTGTGTGTGTTTGTGTGTGTATGTGTGTGTGTGTGAGAGAGAGAGAGAGAGAGTGCACACAAGAGAGCGAGAGAGAGAGAATGGCTCTGCTGAAACAAATTTTTTTTTTTTGAAACTGAGTCTGGCTCTGTCGCCCAGGCTGGAGTGCAGTGGCCGGATCTCAGCTCACTGCAAGCTCTGCCTCCCGGGTTTACGCCATTCTCCTGCCTCAGCCTCCGGAGTAGCTCAGACCACAGGCGCCCGCCACCTCGCCCGGCTAGTTTTTCGTATTTTTTAGTAGAGATGGGGTTTCACCGTGTTAGCCAGGATGGTCTCGATCTCCTGACCTCGTGATCCGCCTGTCTCGGCCTCCCAAAGTGCTGGGATTACAGGCTTGAGCCACCGCGCCCGGCCTGAAACAAATTTCTGCTGCACCCAACCAAGCCTAGGGCCTGCAGTCACTCTCACAAGTCCTGCTCTGTGCAGCAGGGAGGTCAGGGCTGAGGGGCCCATAGAGGCTTGGGGGCCAGCCTGGGGTCAAGCAGGTCAGAGAGGGGAAGAGGAGGGTTAACCCTACTTATGAACTCCCATCTGAGTCTCCCAAGCAAGAAAGTTCATGTGTGTGTTATAGGGGTGCACATGTGCCAGCTGGGGGTACAGAGGTGAGGAGGGGAGACTGTAGCCTAACACCAGCTCAGGGTATGTTTTTAGGGGTGAGGCTAGCTAGTTGCTGGTTATGCATCTCCTTGGAAAACAATACTCAACTGCTAAGCTAGATGGTCCTAGGGTCCTTGCAGGAGTGTCTCTACAGGCTTAGGGCAGTAGAGAGCCTTTCCCTGCCCACCTGTCACTCTCTGGCTGGTGCAGTGACACTCACTGGCTAACTTATACTCAAGGCATCAATAGGAAGGGGTACAACCTCGTACTCAAGGCATCGATAGGAAGGAGCCCTGAAACAGCAAATGACCAATGCCTCCCAAAGAGCCCCCTACAGCTCTACAAACCACATCTCTGAGGACACTTCTTCTTTTCTGAGTACACCCCCCTGCCACAGCCTCCCCCACCCCCATACAACCTCTACCTCTTTTAGACAACTGACACACCTGCACTGCCTCAACCCTCTACCCCTGCTGAACCCATCTGTGCCCCTAGGACAGTGTTTCTTTTTTTTTTTTTTGAGACGGAGTCTCGCTGTGTCTCCCAGGCTGGAGTGCAGTGGCGTGATCTCCTCGCTGCAAGCTCCGCCTCCCGGGTTCACGCCATTCTCCCGCCTCAGCCTCCCAAGTAGCTGAGACTACAGGGGCCCGCCACCACGCCCGGCTAGTTTTTTGTATTTTTAGTAGAGACGGGGTTTCACCATGTTAGCCAGGATAGTCTCGATCTCCTGACCTTGTGATCCACCCGCCTCGGCCTCCCAAAGTGCTGGGATTACAGGCTTGAGCCACCGCGCCCGGCCATAGGACAGTGTTTCTTAATATATTAATGTACAGATAAATCATCTGGGCATATTATTTAAATGCAGATTCTGATTCAGTAAGTCTGGAACCTGAATTGTCAGCATTTCATATTAGCTCCCAGGTGGTACCAATGCTGTTAATACAGGGACCACACTTGGAATAGTGTGGCTCTAGACCAGCCTCTCTATGCCCACACCATTCCCAGGCAGCTTATCAAAGAGCCCTCCACCCTGACCTTAACCTGGTTACATTTCTAGTGGCAAGAGGGAACAATAGTCTGGGAAGAGAAGAGAGGAGAGGAGGGACTTCTCAAAGCTCACGTTGGGAAGGCAGCTGTGCTAAGAACTCTGGCTGGACCCAGGCAGGGAGTTGTTTGGAACAATTTAGCCCAGGTGTAGTTCTTCCAAAACTCATCCAATCATTTAGTTAATGTTGCTTAAATACCTGCCAGAGGTACGGCCATGGTGCTAGGTGCTTTATCTATATTATTTCATTGAATCCTCCCCAAAACCGCATAAGGCAAATATCATTTTCATTTTAAAATTGAAGAACTAGGTTGCATAAAGTAATATGTCCAAAGTCACACCTTGTAGGCAATTTGAATCTAATTTACTCATCTCTCTTACCCCAGCCCCTTCTCAGAGACTTAGATAAAATCATGAGATTAACAACGCACCAGAACTTACACCTCTCTAGGACTGTTGTCTTGCAAAGCAGTCACTCGGAAGGCTAGTACCTAGTCCAATCATGTCTCTAGAGCTCAACACACACTTATAGCCCCTCTTTAGAAAATAGCATGGGTGCTTTCTGATCACAAGCCTCCTGCTCAGTGAGTTCTCCACAGGAAGGAAATATTGGTGCCACTGAAGCAGTCAATAGCTCAAGATGAAGAGAGAGACTGGCAGGAAGCAGCAAGAAAGAAAATGCATTGGAAACTGAGAATGGTGAGCCCAGGAGACAAAAGAAGAGGGCAGTGCAAGAAAAGGAGGTGAAAGGGGACTTAGCCACCAAATTCAGTTCTGGTCGTACATTTTAAGGGCATCTATATTCTAGGCACTGTCCTGGGTTCTGGACATATAAAAATAATGTGGGCTGGGTGCAGTGGCTCACACCTGTAATCCCAGCACTTTGGAAGGCCGAAGTGGGAGGATTGCTTGAGCCCAGGAGTTTGAGATCAGCCTGGGTAACATAGTAGGACCCCATTTCTACAGAAAAATTAAAGAAAATTAGCCAGGCATGGTGGCAGGTGTCTGTAGTCCTAGCTACTCAGAAGGCTGAGGTGGGAGGATCACTTGAGCCTGGGAGGTTGAGATTGTAGTGAGCCATGATTGCACAGAGCGACAGAGTGAGACCCCTTCTTCTAAATAATAACAACAATAATAAGGTCCCTGCCCATGAAGAGCTCATAAGCCAGTGAGGGAAACAAGTGAATAAGCAGATAATTTTAATAAAAGTAAGCAGAAGACTGACAGCCACGGTCAGAGGGGTAGTAACGAAGGAGAGATCAAAGTCATGGCTGTCTGGGAAAGGCAGAGTTTTTAGAAGAATAATATAAGACAGAGGAACCAGAACCAGAGTCCTAGAGGGGCTCTTGTATGATAAGAGAGACTGGAAAATAGTTGAGGCCGGGGCAAAGAACTAGCAGAGAATGGCCAGCTGTTTGAAGGACTCAAGATGCTGTTCTCAGGCTTGCTGATATTTCAGCAAAAACTTATTTTGTTCTAAGAAAAATTGTGGGTCTGATTCTTGTGAGGCTTGCAAGTCCCCACAGAGAGACGTTCTCTAGTAGAAAAGTCCAGTCACAGTCCAGAGATCATGGTACATCTGCTATTTTTTAGGAAGTGTGGGCAAGGGGTGGGCTGAAGGCAAGGGAGGCTGACCAGGGCTTGGCCAATCTAGAGGTAATAGTAAGCAGTTGGGTGGGTAGTCGCCCCAAATTCTGGCTGCCCCAGAGTCCTCTTAGTTTTGGCCTATCTTCCCCAGGCTATGACAAAAAGCAGCAAAGATCCTTGACTTCTAGTCCTCGAGGCAGGGGGCCAAAGCCAACATAGACCTACCAGGAGTGGCCTGAGAATCCAGAACACAGAGAGGAGCAGCCTGCATTGCGATTTTCCCAGAACCCACAACACTTGTTCCACTAACAGTGAACATCCAGAGAGAGACTCAACCATGGAACCTATACTCTGATATGTGGTGATCATTCTTTCTTACCTTTTTATTTTTTGAAATAGGGTCTCACTCTGTCACTCAGGCTGGAGTGCAATGGCACGATCTCAGGTCACTGCAATCTCCACCTCAGCTCAAGCAACCTGCCACCTTAGCCTCCCGAGTAACTAGGACTACTGGTGCGTACCACCACACCTAGCTAATTTTTTGTATTTTTGGTAGAGACAGGGTTTTGCCATGTTGCCCAGGCTGGTCTCGAACTCCTGAGCTCAAGCAATCCACCCACCTCGGCCTCCCAAAGTGCTGGAATTACAGGCATGAGCCACCATGCCCAGCCCTTTCTCACTTTTATTATTATTATTCCTCATGCCTAGTCAAAACTTTTTCACATTTAAAACCTTCAGTAATAGTTTTCTGTAAAAATAAAAAATGAGGCTGGGCGCAGTGGCTCACACCTGTAATCTCAGCACTTTGGCAGACCAAGGCAGGCGGATCACCTGAGGTCAGGAGTTTGAGACCAGCCTGGTCAACATGGTGAAACCCCGTCTCTACTAAAAATACAAAAATTAGCTGGGCATGGTGGTGGGTGCCTGTAATCCCAGCTACTTGGGAGGCTGAGGCAAGAGAATCTCATGACCCTGGGAGGCAGAGGTGGTAGTGAGCCGAGATCGTGCCACTGCACTCCAGCCCAGGGAACAAGAACAAACCTCTGTCTTTTAATAAATAAATAAATAAAATAAACAAATGAATAAATACAAATAATCACTTGACTTAATTATTAGTGTTTAGAGCCAGTAATGTAGTCAGTAACCTGCACGCCTCCACTGTGCTTGGAGAAGTTGAAAAATGTGCAGTTAATGTTAGGGGGAGATCCTTGTTCTTCTGTCTCCTGCATGTAAACACTGACACCTATGAGCGAGTGGGCAGTGCACTGAGGTGCAGGAAAGCCAGGCTCACACAAGGGCAGAGGACTGACAGCCTCAATGAGGACAGACTGACTTTTCCCAAAACTCTGACCTTGGGGACCTACTGCATTATTTAAAAAAAAAAAAAAAAAAAAAAAAATCATATTCTGGGAAAGAACAGCCTGTGTTTGGCTATTTACAAAAGTAGGTCTGTGAATGCTGTCAGAGTTGAATGAATGTTTTATGCTATTTGGTGCATTTTAAGTAACCCAACAGGCTGAAATATTTTTGTTGTGAAGGGAATGCTTGTTCTGTAGAATTAAATCTTGGTTAGAATTAGAAACTCCAAAATTCCTTTGTTCCTGGCAGGGGAGCAATAGTTTGTCTTACCCACTCTGCAACCTTGTGGCTGTCAGAGGGTTAGTTATAAGGCCTTCACATCTGGACTTCACAGAAGCACAGAATAGCCATTTCAAGGAGTATTTTGGCTTTTATATGGACACTTAATTTCACAGGCAGTAGGATATTGATTTTTTTTTTTAATTATACTTTAAGTTCTAGGGTACATGTGCACAACATATATGTATACATGTGCCATGTTGGTGTGCTGCACCCATTAACTCGTCATTTACATTAGGTATATCTCCTAATGCTACCCCTCCTCCCAAACCCCTCCCCACAACAGGACACGGTGTGTGACGATCCCCCTCCTGTGTCCAAGTGATCTCATTGTTCAATTCCCACCTATGAGTGAGAACATGCGGTATTTGGTTTGCTGTTCCTGTGATAGTTTGCTCAGAATGATGGTTTCAC
Source organism: Theropithecus gelada (assembly GCF_003255815.1). Classification (NCBI taxonomy): domain Eukaryota; kingdom Metazoa; phylum Chordata; class Mammalia; order Primates; family Cercopithecidae; genus Theropithecus; species Theropithecus gelada. The sequence continues at coordinate 47,848,103 of NC_037683.1, read as the reverse complement.
TCTTTCCACCACTCCCTTCTATTTTTCACTCCAATGAAAACATCCCAAATGTTGAAACATCAGTGATTTTGTCCTCTTATGATGTTTAGGAGAGGAATTTTCAGCTCCTTGTTATGTGCAGGTGGGGCTAAGATGAGTTGTATCTTTATAGATAGGAGAAATGATGGTATATGGAAAGAACCCAAAAATCCCAGATCCTAGTCCATAGCACACCCTGGGCTGTTTTGGATTCTGAGATAATTTTGCATCCTCCCCCTCCCCACCACTAGCCCAGCTCTAGCCAGCTGCAAATTGTCTGGATCCAGCTGCTTCCACATGCTGATGTTATCGGCCTCACAGTGCCTGGAGCATGTAGATAGGAACAGGCAATGGCGCCATCTCACTGGATGTAGTAATGTAATTTAGTTTCTGAAATCCAAGTATAAAATCTTGAAAGCTGACTTTAAAATCTGCCTCAGGAGGGATGGTGGTGGTGTGGAATTCCCAGTAGAACCATCTAAATAGGGAAATAGCTTCTGTCATGTATTGATAAACAGTTTGAGCAATGGAAAAATATAGAGAGAATTACAGGGAAAGTGAGTGCCTAGTTTTTCTTCCTCCTGCCTCTTCTGAACTATGCTGTCAGGTGAGGACCACTCTATTTGTGTGATCCCCAGGTTAGGGCTAGAAGCACCTCTCCCTGAGCATTCCTGCGAGGCCCCTGCTGCTAGGAAGATGGAACAGCAGTTTGGGTGGTCTCAAACAGCACTTTTTTTTTTTTTTTTTCCCAGACCAGGCTAAGAATGATGGTAAAGGAGCAGTCACTTGCCTTTCCTTCTATCTCCCCAATCTCATCTTGTGCCACTAGTTTGCACACTGGTCTTCTTTACTCCTGATGGGGCATCAATATCCTTTTTAACCTCATGCTCCCCTTCTGGTTAAATCTTACTGCATCTTTCAGGCCTCAGCTGACACACATCACCTCTTGTTTTTTTGAGACCGTGCCTCACTCAGGTGCCCAGGCTGGAGTGCAGTGGTACAATCTCAGCTCACTGCAGCCTCACCCTCCTGGGCTCAAGTGATCCACCTACCTCAGCCTCCCAAGTAGCTGGGACTACAGGTGCACGCCACCACATCTTGCTAATTTTTGTACACATACATATTTTTGTTGACATGGAGTCTATTTTGCCCAGGCTGGGACACATCATCTCTTAAAAGAAGTTTCCCATAAATGCCAGGCTGAGTCAGATCCTTCTATAATGTAGTCTCACAGCCCCTGCTCCCCCATACATTTCTTTCATGCACTTAGCAAATTTTATTTAAATGACTATTTGTATAATTTGTTTAATAAATGTTCATGAAGGTAGGGACCGTGCCTGCCTCCACTGTGTCCTCCCAATGCTTGGCATAGAAAATGAAAGGCCATAATCTGAAAAGACAAACACTGCCTTCTACTTGATTTGAAGGCACAGCAAGGATCTTTCTATAATAGAGAGGTGGCAAACACTGCTGACCTATCAGACCATGTTGGGGTCTTGTCTAATGGTGTCCCACAGACAGATGTTTCATTTTGTGCTCTTTGTAGGACTACTTCTTCACTGTAAGCCTCTGGTCAGGGGCTGAAAGTTATTTTGGAGAACAGTCAAAGTAGGAGCCCCCAAACCCTCCCTCAACTCACCTGAAGGCTTGGCCTAGTTAAAACTCCACTTAGGGTCCACAGCCAAAGCAGCAACTCAATTTCAGGTCAACTTCTCATGGAGACTAACAACAAACTGAGCAGATAGATGCAGGTTTCTTTGTGACTAAAGGGCTAAGATCAGCCATTAGCTTGCAGATATATACCTCCACAATCAAATGATTAAGGCCCAACTCTTGTTATTGAGTTCAGAAGAATGGGAAACCAGCTTGGAATCCAAACCATCAGAAAACTCTTTTTTTTTTTGAGACGGAGTCTCGCTCTGTCACCCAGGCTGGAGTGCAGTGGCCGGATCTCAGCTCACTGCAAGCTCCAACTCCCGGGTTTACGCCATTCTCCTGCCTCAGCCTCCCGAGTAGCTGGGACTACAGGCACCCGCCACCTCGCCCGGCTAGGTTTTTGTATTTTTTAGTAGAGACGGGTTTTCACCGTGTTAGCCAGGATGGTCTCAATCTCCTGACCTCGTGATCCACCCGTCTTAGCCTCCCAAAGTGCTGGGATTACAGGCTTGAGCCACCGCGCCTGGCCCAGAAAACTCTTTGGAAGGAGATAGGAGTCGGGCTGTTCTGATCCTCTGTCTGTTCAGAGTGCTTTCTAACAACCTGGGGCTTGTAACCATATTCACCAGGCAGTAAACACCCAAGGCAGGGAAGCTCTTCGGGGTTCAGACATAAGGGCAAATGATGGCAAAGGAAAATGCAAGAAACCTCCTGGAATAGTAAATACAACCTCTGGCTGGAGAGTAGGGCCTCTGAACGGTTTACCTGTGAACTGCACTGACTCTGAGAGTCTAGACAGGTTGTTTCACTTTCTGAGCTTCTAGGTCTGTTTTTATTCAGGCCCTTAGATCCCAGAAAGAGCCTCCAGGGTAGAGAGGAAATGAGTTGTCCCAGGTCAATGCCAGATGGCAGCCCTGGGATTAGAATTCATGGGCCCTTGTTTCCAGCCAGCTGCGCCCTCCCCTGAGTCCTGTACTGTTTCTTCTTCTGAATGCTCAGGATTGTATTCAATTTAGTAAGGTTTGTGGACACATAATCACAGCTCCTAAATAAAACAATGACTACAGAGCATCCGCTATTAGGAAGACAAACATTGGGCGCCTTTGCCCCTGAGAGCAGACTGAGAGCGAGCTCTGGCTGAAGTTAGGTCTGTTCCACTTGAACAAAGCCCAACACAAACAAACCCTCTTGGGATCTGGCAAAGTCCTCATCTGTTCTTGTTTCTTCTCCAGGCTTCCTTGTGCATTAAAATAGCCTGTGCTTAAACCCCACAGTAAGGGCCTCTGCTGGAAGCTGGAATGTGCTGTTTCCAGGAGCAAGAGAGAAGCCAAGCTGAGGGACAGCCTGGATCCAGATCCTCTGAACATTTTTTCACCCATAAATTCATTACTACATTGTCAATGGCCCCATCTCCAGGAGCACTATCATGCAACACCTCTTGAGGTGGGCTGGGGGCAGTCCTAGTCCTTCCAGCCCAAACTCTGCCAGGCCTACTCAAGGCTTAGTGAACACCAAAAGTTCTTTTCTTCTCCTTGCTCTCCCCTCCCACTATGACTGGTTGGTGCTAGAAGAGGGAGCCTGCAGTTGTTCTCTCAGGGCTTCATTATTTAGCATCAATTTCTTTGACTAGGAGATTCTTTGAGGTATATGCATGCCTTTGGGCTTGACAGTTCCTTCAGTAAGGGACTGAGAAGCCTAAGAGAGGTGAAGAAAACAAGGTCTCAAAAGGAGGAGGGCCTTGCACAAATTCCAGAGCAGGGCTGGTTGAGAGGAACAGGGTCCTAAGTGTTTACATTGAGCCTCAATCCAGGCACACTTACCCTCCTCACTCACCAGGCTCAGGGAATCATAAAGTGAGAGCTGCTCTGATTCATTTAGCCATGGAAAAGACCTGGAGGTACAGGAGGAACTTTCAACCAGAAAATTCAATCCCTAGTATATGATTATGATTCTTCTGACCTTTCAGACTCCTCACACATGACTTGGGGAATTGGGAGGAAATCCCTCTATAGTGCGAATTTAACTCTTCTCTGCTTGTGGGCTCTGGGGGCCACATGCATGACTAGGGTGGGGGTGGCAGGTTGCAAGTCTCCAGACTCGCTAGTTTTATTTCTGCTTCCATTTGCTACAACCTCGCCCCCCGACTCATGTCAATGTCCTTCCCCCTGCAAAAAAAGACATATTTAAATTAAGTAGATTCCTACTGGTAGGCCGAAAGTCCAGTGACGGCTCATGAAAGGATTCTGCTTCAGGCCTTGAAACCTGCTCAGTGTCTCTCCTTAATTTCCCCTCCTCATGCTCCCTTCTCCCAGATTGAAGAGGGAAGTACAGGGGTATTAGAGACAAAGGACCTTTTAATATTCCCTTGTTCCACTGGTTTCTTACCCCATCCCCAGGACTCCTACTATCCTGAAGTATTAAGAGTATCAGGCCCTGGCCAGGGACAGCTCAGGAGATGACATAATTGTCTTGCAAGCTTACTTCACCTTCAGAGTGATGGTGACCTCAACAGAGAGCTAAACATGTGTGGGGGAGGTAGGGCAGCACCTGGAGGGGATAAGGGGGAATCCCTAGACCTACAGGACTGGTCTTGAAAGAGAAGAGGCCATGCCCCTTTCACAGCCAGAGATATGTGCAGGAAGGCTATTCAAAATTAAATAGGCACGGTAGGGCTCAGTGGCTCATGGCTGTAATCCCAGCACTCTGGGAGGCTGAGGTGGGTGGAGCTCTTGAGCCCAGGATATTGAGACCAGCCTAGGCAACATGTCAAAACCCTGTCTCTACAACAAAAATTAAAAAAAAAAGAAAAAAGAAAAGAAAAGAAAACACACTTTGGGAGGCCGAGGTGGGCGGATCACGAGGTCAGGAGACCAAGACCATCCTGGCTAACATGGTGAAACGCCATCTCTACTAAAAATATGAAAAATTAGCCTGGTGTGGTGGCGGGCACCTGTAGCCCCAGCTACTTGGGAGGCTGAGGCAGGAGAATGGCGTGAACCCATGAGGCAGAGCGTGCAGTGAGCCGAGATCACACCACTGCACTCCAGCCTGGGTGACAGAGTGAGACTCTGTCTCAAAAAACAAACAAACAAACAATAACAAAACATTAGCTGGGCATGGTGGTACATGCCTCTGGTCCCAGCTACCCGGGAGGCTGAGGTGGGAGGATCACCTGAGCCTAGGAGGTGGAAGCTGTAGTGAGTAGTGATCATGCCATTACACTCCAGTCTGGATGCCCAAGTGAGACTGTGTCTCCAAACAACAACAACAACACGAAGTTAAATGGGCACAAGGCCTTAAGGACACAGCATCCAGGCCTTTCAGACCCAGCACAAACAGGAGGAGCTCTCCAGGGTTCTGAACCACCTCCCCTAAGTCCTTGGAGGCTCTGGGCAAGAGCCCTGCCTGCTGGTTAATGCCGATCTTACATGCCACTGGCTCATCTCTGCCCATTGTTGATACCAACTGCTTGCTTGGACCCGTGGCCCGCATGAACTGAAGCAGCTCCTGCATGACTCCAATCACTCTCTACGGCTGCAGCCTAGGCTTCGTGCCAGCAGCCTGGCTGCCTGGCCAGATTTTTAAGGGGTGAGGCAGAGTTTCTTGGTGTATGTGAAAAAATATCTCCCAGTCCCTCTGGAAGCTCAGGATAAAATGGACCTGGCTTGGGGACAAAGTAGCCATAGGGGAGGAAGGGAATTCTCCATGTGATAAATCAATAGACAGCTCATCAGCTCCTCCCCTGCCCTCAGCAGCTGCTGCACCCACACGGACACACACACATACTCACACACACATATACATGCATGCCAGATTCTCCTTCCTGTCACTGCAGAGCCTGTATTGCTGCAGAGAAGGTAGGATCTCTTTTGTCTGCACTTGAGCAGAATGCACCTGCTTTGTTTCCCTCATAGATATCACAGAAATTTGGCAAAGAGCACCAAAACTTAAAAGTTAAATAAAATAAAATAATTATTTCTTTTCCTAAATCCAAGAGGAGAGAGCTGGGTGTGGTGGTATATGCCTGTAGTCCCTGCTACCAGGAAGACTCAGGTGGGAAGATTGCTTGAGTCCTGGAGTTTGACTCCAGCCTGGGCAACACAGTGAGACCCCCCCTCTAAGAAAAGCTAATAAAAAATAAAAACATTTTAAAAAGAAGAGTACATAGTCACTGTAAAAAGTCCAGATAAGCACAAAAGAAAAAGGAAAAAAAATAAACTTACTCCTACTATCTAGAGCTATCCAGTGTTAATCTCCTGGTACACAGCCCGGGTCCTTGGATGTATGTGCATATGTGCACGCATGTGAGTGTGTCAGTAAGAGGCAGTATAGCGCAGTGCTTAAAAGCATTGGTTTTGAAGTAAGTCCTATTTGTGCCGTTTACTTCTCTGTGTAATCTGGATAAGTTTCTAACCTCTCTGGGTCTCAGTGTTTCATCTTTAACATGAAGAAAATAATAGTACCTGTAGCTTCCAGCCTACATTCTGCAGCCACAGCCAGGAGATGGCAGGGGGCTTCCTTTTGGTCAAAGTTCTCTCTTCTTGAACTTTGGGCCTCAGCCCTTTCACCCACTTGTTCTGGCCATCACTTTCTGCCTTTGTGCCCAGGGTGTACCATTCTTCTCCAGGGGCTCCTTATGTCAGTCTCTTTTGCCTGGCTTGGGCAAGCCTGCTCCTCACTCTGAGTCCTGGCAATTTATTCTCACATCCACCACCCTCACCTCTCCTTACCTGCTCTAACACTGTTCTCCCTGCAGTCAGCACTGAGCTCCTGGTGGCTGAGCCAGTGGCTTTTTCTCAGGTGATCTTCTACAACCTTGGGCATCATTGGACAGTGCTGACCACATTATTCTGCAAGCTATTTTCCCTTGGCTTGTATGGAAACATTATATGTCTCTTTGTTTTGACTGCCCTGCCTACTGTTCCTCCTCTTAAACTCTAGACATAAGTGCCTTTCCCAGTGGTCAGTGATTCTCTTTCCACATGTTCTCTCTTCGCATCTCATATAAACATATTATTTCAAGTAATAGCTCTCTGGGCTTTATAATCCCAAGCCCATATCTCTAGCTCTGACCTCTCTCTCCAGACCCCATTTCCAACTGCCTACTGTTTCCACTGATGTCACGTTCCTCCCCCAACCGCGTTCTTCCTTTTTAACTATCTTTATCTTGTTATTGGCAAACCACTTTCCCAGTTAAATAAACTCAAAAATGGGGAGGGGCAGTGGGGTATCATTTTAGAAACTTTTAATTATTGAAGTAGTTTTAAAAAATTGTTTAAAGAGGTAGTGTCTCACAATGTTGCCCACGCTGGTCTCGAACTCCCGGCCTCAAGGGACCCTCCTGCCTCAACTTCCTGAGTTGCTGGGATTATAGGCATGAGCCACCATGCCTGGCTTATGATTCAATTTTATTATATTTATTATATTTATAATATTATTCAATTATTATTATAATTTTACATTTACAGAAGAGTTACAAAGACAGTCCAGAGAGTCTTTGTATTCACTTCATATATAAAAAATTGGAATCCTTCTGAAAGAAATATTTATCCTTTCTCCTCCATTTACTTATTTATTCAATCATGTATATATATCAGTATGGATTAATGTATACTTATTTTGGGGGGTTATAATCCAATATTATCATATTTGTTTTTTTGTTTTTTTTTTTTTTTTTGAGACGGAGTCTCGCTCTGTCACCTGGGCTGGAGTGCAGTGGCCGGATCTCAGCTCACTGCAAGCTCCGCCTCCCGGGTTCACGCCATTCTCCTGCCTCAGCCTCCCGAGTAGCTGGGACTACAGGCGCCCGCCACCTCGCCCGGCTAGTTTTTTTTGTATTTTTTAGTAGAGACGGGGTTTCACCATGTTAGCCAGGATGGTCTCGATCTCTTGACCTCGCGATCCGCCCGTCTCGGCCTCAAAGTGTATGGTTCCAGCTTTGGCCACTGAGAACACTTTCAGGTTGGCTCCTGTTTTAACTTCCCTGTGGGCTCATTTTGATCTACTTCTTTCCCCTTTATCTCTATGGGAAACTAATCATGAACCTAGAAAGTTCTGCAGAATATCTAACGTTTAGCTTAAAAAAAAATTCTCAGCCAATATCCTGCTTCAGGCCCTTCTCAACATATTCCAGGATCACTGCAGTAGTAACCCACTCATCTCCCCACCTTGTCTCCTCTTCCTCCAACTCATCTTATATGTTACTGTTAAAAGACTCTTCTGAGAATTAAACACTGCTCTGATTGCAGTACTCCTTTGCTCAAGACCTTCTGATAGCTCCTACCACTTAAAAACTCCTCAACTTGACATTCAATAAGTTTTAAAAACATGATCCCAGTTTGCCAATCTGGCTGCTCCTCCAACTGCCATCTTTCTAAATCCTTTGATCTCTTTGCCCTAACTGTCAGCCCTCTATGCAGATGACTTCCAATTTCTATATACAGACTGACTATATCATTTTAAGCATTAAAAAAAATCTGTATTGGTTTCCTTAACTTATAAAAGTAATGCATATTCAGTGGGGAAAGCAAAACAATACAGAAGTGAATCAAGTAGGAAATGAGCCTGTGACTCTCCTCTCTCCTCCCCGTTCCTCGGGTTGGTTTTAAGAATGAAGTGGCCTCTCCAGATTCTTCAGTATATCTCCTGTCTTCCTATTAAATTGCTCTACCACAGTAAACAGATTTAGAGACACGCTTCTTGACATAAGAGTTTACAATACAAATCAGAAAAGGTTAAATTCAGAAAATATAGATATTTATTTTTATATTGCAACTTAAAACTTCAAGGCTTTTTCCTCATTTTATCTCATTTAATCTCTGATAATCCATCTATCATTTATCTCAATTTTACAGAAAAATAATCTGAAGCCCTATAAAGCAGACTAACTTCCCTTAAGTCCCATAATCAGAACTGGGTCCCAAGTTTCCTGGTCCCTTTCCAACTTTACCACATAAAATGGCCATACAGAAAACCACAACACAAGAGACAACACTAATGGGAGAAAGGCCAGAAGCCAAAGAGAACCATCCAGAACATTCAAGTATTAGTGATCACAGTTTTACCTTGGGGAATGTGGGAGTAAATCTGTCCCTGTGCTTTCCTTTTCTTAAATGGTGAAAGTGGAACTGTAGGGAGATCTCTCAACAGGGAGTAAGAAACAGGGATGTATCTGCTCAGTGTTGATGGTTTTCTTTTTCTTTTTTTTATTTCATTTATTTATTTTTTTGAGACAAAGTCTCACTTTGTCACCCTGACTGAAGTGCAGTGGCGGGATCTCAGTTCACTGCAACCTCCACCTCCTGGGCTCAAGCGATCCTCCTACCTCAGCCTCCCAAGTAGCTGGGACTACAGGAATGTGCCACCACACCTGGCTAACTTTTTGTATTTTTGGTAGAGATAAGAAATGCCCTGCCTCCTAGAAGCTACAGGGCTCTGTAGAACTTGAGAAGGAATTGGGAAGATATGAGTCAAGTGTGGCACATCGAAGCCGGGGTGTGTAGCAGGAACAAGATTGTTTAGAGAAGTGACACACAGGTCTCTGTCAGCATTTCCACACTCAATTCATCTTACTCCCTTGTTGGTATGCATACCCAATTAAAAAATATGGAAAGCATGAGCTCTATCACCTGGGTAAAAATGACAGAATCAAAGAGCATGATTTTTGACCATTTGTTTCCCCAAATGGAAAAAAAATTCAAAGAAAAAGGTGATGTTGTTTTGTCATAACAAATTCAAATGCAGAAAGGTGAATACAGAATATGAAAGTTCTCCTATAATTCATTACTGTTGCCAGTTTATTTTATGCTTCCAGACTTTAAAAATATGTAATCATATATACCAATTTAGACACAGATGGAATCAGATGATCCATCTTCCATATGTATTTTACCCAGTAACTTTTGTGTTATGTGCACTTTACCACAGTGAAATACACCTATCGTGAATATCGTTTTATGTCAATTCATATTAGATTTACATCCTCCTTTTAAAAGGCTGCCCATCTGTATGCTATGGGATGGAGGTACCATGATTTATTAAATCAGTCCTCCCTGATGAAGGTTTAGATTGTGTGTGTGTGTGTGGTTTTTTTTTTTTTTTTTTTGAGATGGAGTCTCACTGTATCACCCAGGCTGGAGTGCAATGGCACAATCTCAGCTCACTGCAACCCCTGCCTTCTGGATTCAAGCGATTCTCCTGCCTCAGACTCCCAAGTTGCTGGGATTACAAGTGCCCACCACCACAACTGGCTCATTTTGTATTTTTAGTAAAGATGGGGTTTCACCATGTTGATCAGGCTGGTCTGGAACTCCTGACCTCAAGTGATCTACCTGCCTTAGCTTCCCAATGTGCTGGGATTACAGGTGTGAGCCACTGCGCCCAGCCTAGATTGCTCTTTTTCCACCTTTTTCTCACTATTATAATGTTGCAGCTACTAATAACTATTATAATATCTATTATAACTATAATATTATAAAATTATGTATATGTATTTATGTATAATTATTATAATTTCTGGGGTTTTGGCGGTTTCTTTTTTGAGACAAGGTCTCACTCTGTCGCTCAGGCTGCAGTGTAGTGGCAACCACAGCTCACTGCAGCCTTGACCTCCTGGGTTCAAGTGATCCTCCCATCTCAGCCTCCCAAGCAGCTGGGCTACAGGCACATGCCACCATGCCTGGCTATTTTTTAAAAAAATGTTGTAGAGATGAGGTCTTGCTTTGTTGCCCAGACTGGTCTCAAACTCCTGGGTTCAAGCAATCCTCCCACCTTGGCCTCCCAAAGTGCTGGGATTATAGGTATGAGCCACAGAGCCTGGCCTATGATAATTTCTTATTAAAGAGTGTCTTTATATGTTTGTCTATTTCTTTAAGAAATTCCTAGAAGTAGAATAACTGAGGGGGTCAATGGGAAATGCACACATTATATTTTGAGACACTGTTGCCAGTTATTGTTCCAGAGAGGCTGTGACAATGTATACTCTCACCAACTGGCTGTGGGAGGTACTTGGGTTTAGAAAGACCTAGATTAGTTCTCAAGCCAGCTGGTTGTATAACTTTTGGCAAGTTATCCTTCTTAATGTCCCTTTCCCCTCATGGGTGTCATATTACCTACTTTGCAAGGCTGGTGTTAGAATGAGATGAAAGAATGTATATAGAACACTTTGCAGCATGCCTGGCATGTACAACAAAGGGTAGCTGGTTTTTGTTTGTTTGTTTTTATGTTGCTCTCTCCTCATTTACTTTGTTTCCATCTAGTCTAAAGTATTCATCAGTCCTAACTTCCCTTCCCCCAAAAGGAACTTGGGATGTGGACTAACTGGAGCTATGAGAATCAGCAGCAAGAGGCGTTGCCCTCTTAATGAGTTTGCACTTCCCAGGAAAGCCTTGAAGTCAATTTTCGGGGCTCTATCTTTCATGAGGAAATCACAAGAAGACAAACACTACTCTCTTCCTCTCAATTATCTTAACTAGGATCTTAATCAGGTCATGCTTACTCTCCAGGACACTGCCGGATCAGGCCATTTCAACAGCTGGCCTTTCTCTTTAAAACAGGACACTACATTATGATCTGGAGGCTACAAAGGATCCATGGAAACAGATGGGGTGAGAGACCCTGAGACATATGCACCCTGGAACCCTGGGGAGTCCTGGTTGAATTCTGTCCTCCGTGTCCTTCCACAGCAGGGCCAAAAGTGGAGCGCTAAACTGAAGTGTGGCTTCTTGGGGCTTTCAGTTCTAAAAGATATGGGACTGTTGAATTAACCAGGGCGCAGTGACAATGCTCCAAAATACCAAAAGGGGGCAGTGTAGTGTTACAGTTAAGAGCATGGCCTTAGACTCCATCCACCTGGGCTTGAAATGGTTTTGCCGCTTACTAGGTTGTGTGACCTTGGGTCTCACTTTCCTTCTCTGTAGATTAAGGGTATACCTTCTTTGCAGAGTTGAGAGGATTAAATGAAACACTGTGTGTCTGGTGGCAGATAAGTAGTAAGTGCTTCTAAACAGTAGGACACACGTCTGCAGGGTGTATGGTTGAATGTCAGATATGACATGGGGTTACCAAGTAAATGAGACTAGAAGACAATTCATTTAGTAATTCATTCATTCAACCAAAAGGTATTTAGTGAATGTCCATTATGTGAAGGCACAGGAGACAAATGGTGAGTAAAAATGAATTTGGTTTCATGCAACAGCCTTCAAAAGGACCCATGTTAATAGACTAATTATACATACTTAAGTAAAATTATAAATGTGAAAAGTGCAATAAGGGGAAGACTACTGACCAAGTCTAGGGATTGTTCTCTGTGATGAAACTATAGCTGAGCTAAGAACTGAAAGATGAGTAGGAGTCAACAACAAAAAAAAGGTAGAAGGTGCAGCAAAAGCATTCCAGGCAGCAAGAACATTATGCGCAAAGGTCCTCAAGCAGAAGGGAGCCTGGGACATTAGAGAAGTGGAGGAAAAGCCAGTGAGGCTGAATGCAGTGATGGGGGGTAATGTGGTATGAGATGAACTGAGGAGGAAGGCAGGAGCCAGATCACATATTAGGGTTATATTAAGGATTTGAGTCTTTATAGTAAGAGTGAGTGGAAGCTGTTGAAGTGTAAGGGGCTACACGGGGCACTCCTGCTACTTGGCGACACTTTCCTCTGATGTTTACTTTCATGTGGATAAAAGGGATAGGGCTTCACACAGTCCCTTCTGTGACCGCCCACGAGAGGGGAGCAAAGAAGTAATCGGCAACAGGTCCCTTCCCAAAACAGAATGAGGCCCTCTGGATTCTCATAGCCTCAGGAAGAACTAGACATAAGGAGGAATGTGGGCAGGGTATCCAAGACTGTGAGGCTTTTATCAGGAATCCTGGGTGGTCAGCTGTCACTACAGACCCCTGTGTTTTCTAGCTGTTGCACAGCTGGTCCCTAGCTAGCTTCCACCTCTCAGACTTCCTGCTCCATCAGATGCTCCATTGTGTTGGACATAATTTTCAGGGGACTAACAGCTCTTAGGCTGGGTGGTAGAGGTACAAGACTCCCACGGGCAGGGAACCAGACCTAAGGGTGGGTACAGGTTTGCAAGAGGCAGTTCTCAACTTCTGTGTGCTTCCCCGGTGAGCTGGCTTGCAGTGCCTTCAGTTCATGCACTGTATTTGTCTGGGGCACATGTACATACTCTCCTCTGTGAGGAGAGACAATAGGGGTGGAGATACTGGGGCAACACAGGAATGCCAAAGTACCAGAAGGTGTTGATGTGTCCCAGCCCTCACAGGTTTTTTTTTTTTTTTTCTTAATTAAAAAACCAATTTTTAAAGAAATGTTATCTTACTATGTTGCCCAGGCTAGAGTGCAGTGGCTATTCACAGGCCTGATCATACAGCACTTACAGCCTTTAACTCCTAGGCTCAAGTGATCCTCCTTCTTCAGCCTCTCGAGTAGCTGGGACTCCAGGCTCCACACCTGGCTCTCACATAGGTTTTTAAACTTGGCTGGAAAGAGAAAAGGATCTAAGAGTGCTAGAATTGCCTGTCCCATCCCTCCCCGCAACCTCTCCCGGCTTGTAGCCCAGCTAAACAGGAAACCAGGCTTGGGTCCTTGCCAGGGCCCAGGCTGGGGCAGGAAGCTCAGGAAACAAGTAAGACCCTCCTCAGCATAGAAGAAGGCTGCTCAGAAATCCTTGGGAAGCTAAAATAAACCCAGACCTTGCTGAACTCTCTCCCAGAGGAGGAAAAGACAACAGTTGCTTCTACTCCCTAGTATGAGTCAAGCATAGCCCCAGGAAGATTCACAGAGAGCAGATGCAGGAGCTTCATGAAGTGAGATACTGCTGTCCCAGTGAGAACACACTCAGTAAGGACCCTCCCCTCAGAGAAGCACAGGGCTTAGTGAAGCAGGGTGGGATACATGTGGACTGAAGACACTCCAGGGCTATCTTGGGCTGATAAGGAAGGAAATGATAGTGCAGGATAAGAGCAGTGGTGGAAGCAGAAGACCTAAAGGAGAGAGGGCCTGAGATCAGGTGATACCTGTGGGGTATGAAGGCAGAGAATTAACAGGGTTCTTTGCTGTACAAATGTGAAGGAAATTCCTGATGGAATAATGAATCAAGGCAATGACAGTCAAGGGCTGTAAAAACATTAGGTGAAAGGCTGAAGGGGGCTTTTATTTATTTTTTATTTTTGAGACAGGGTCTCACTCTGTTACCCAGGCTGGAGTACAGTGGCACGATCATGGCTCACTGCAGCCTTGACCTCCTGGGCTCAAGCAATCCTCCTGTCTCAGCCTCCCAAGTAGCTAGGACTACAGATGCACGCCACCATGCCTAATTTTTGTATGTTTTTTTATGGGGATGGGGTCTCACTATGTTACCCAGACTGTTTTCCAACTCCTGGCCTCAAGTGATCCTCCTGCCTTGGCCACCCAAAGTGCTGAATTACAGGCATGAGCCACTATGACCAGCTAACTTTTATAAAGGAGAGATCAGGTTAACTACACCACGAATCAATGTGAACATCACAAAAAATAGGATGAACATAGGTCATGTGCTTCCTGGTGTGAAATACATACACATCACACCTCAAAAGGTAAACTGTGGCATACACATCACACCTCAGAAGGATACTTTACAAAAAAGTTGAATTTAAGCCTGATCAAACCCTGAGATCTAACTACTGATTTGCAAAAATACAGGAGTCAGAATAGGATAAAAAACATCACAAGGATGCAATAAACACAATCCAGAAAGTGGGAAACTCTATAGGACAAAGGACTGAGCTTTTTTTGTTTGTTTTTGTTTTTAACAAATAAGTTGCAAGAAAAGAAAAAGTGGTGGGAGAACTACAGATCAGAAGAGACATATCAGGCCAGGCATGGTGGCTCATGCCTGTAATCCCAGCACTTTGGGAGGCTGAGGCAGGTGGATCACCTGAAGTCAGGAGTTTGAGACCAGCCTGGAAAACTTGGCAAAACTCTGTCTCTACTGAAAATATGAAAATTATCTGGGCATGATGGCATGTGCCTGTAATCCCAGCTACTCAGGAGGCTGAGGCAGGAGAATCGCTTGAACCTGGGAGACGAAGGTTGTAGTAGGCCAAGATCACATCACTGCACTCCAGCCTGGGTGACAGAGCGAGACTCCGTCTCAAAACAAAACAAAAAAAAGAGACACGTCAGCCAAATGCAATGTGTGAGCCAGATCCAAACAAACCAACCAATTTTTATGATGTTAAGGAATTAAAGGAGTTTAGGAGTGATAATGGTATTCATGTTAACAACAGTAATGGTGTGATAATGGTAGTTATGTTGAAAATTATCATTTTTAGAGATAGTATAATGTTATAGATGATTATTCACCCATATCCCACCTACTGGATTATCTTGAATATTAAATTATTAAATTTAATTCAAATATTCAAACATTAAATTAAATAGATATTCAAATATTAAATTATCCAAGATAATCCAGTAGGTGGGGTATGGGTGAAATAAGATTAGCCTTGTGTTGATAGTTGTTGAAGTTGGGTGACAAGTACTAGGGGATATGTGTTTGAAAATTTCCAAGGCAAACCATTGAAAAATGTGAAGGAAGTGAGCAAACTGGATCTGCCTCCTCTAGCCCACTGACATGGGGGAGAGTAATAGCAATGTCGACTTTTTCATATGTTTCATGAGCCCTGAAAATTGACCTTTGGGAACTGAAACAGCAGTAGGACACCCTCCACTATCACCAATGGTGGGGATCTCCAGGAAGGCCCACTCTGCTAACAGACTCAGCTGCCCTCTACAGGTCCCCCAGCCCAGCCCCACTCAATGGGAATCTCTTTCAAAGGTCAGTGAAAGCACAAAGCAGGTCCTTCTCCAGCCTGGCCTCACCACAGCCCTGTCGAGGAGGCCAAAGACTCTTCTCATTTGGTGATGAGAAGAATAACCCATCTCCTCACTCTCTCCCACAAAAGTTCCCTTGGGAATCACAGACAGAAAAAGGAAATGAGCAACACTTTCATTATCATCAACACTTAGACCAGAAATAATATAGCAATTTGCAGCTCATTTTCACATACATGATCTTATTTATTTTACAAATAGCCTGAAAGAGGTTAGGAGGCTGGCCAAAGGTCATAACAAAAGTGGTAGTAGCTAGGATGTATCCAGCCTACTTACCACTGCTGTGCACAGCTCCTGCCCTGGGGCCTGTGCCCTCCACTAGCTTATTCTAATTTCCCCACCTTCTCAAGGATACTCAAACCAATTCCTCCTGTGGGAGCTTCCTGTGACTGTCTCTCTGCTGTATCAGAGCCCATGGCAAATGAAGGATATGAAATATGAGATTCCATCAGGAAGTTGATAGGGAGGCTAACAGATGGTCAAATCTTGGTTCCTGACTGGTTCTCTTTGGTACCAATGTTTGCTACATTAAATACCACCCTCCAACTTAGTCTCCCTCCCTGACTCCACATAATTCTCCCTCCTCTTCCCTAAAACACGAGCTACCACCACTTCCCCATATCATTATCCCCACTTGGCCTTTCATTGAGTCGTCTAGGCCAGAGCTGGATGCAACAGGTCAGCTGAGAGCAGAGAGGACTTTCTGGAAGCTAAAATCCTCAGGGAAGAGCTTTGGCATTCATAGGAGGCCCAGTGGAGGCCCCTTTCACCAGCTGCTGCAATCTGCATGCCAATGTGGCTTACTGGCTTTCCCACCAGAGGCAAGCCTGCCCCCAGACAGAATGACCTATACATTTGGGTTTTGTGGTAAGGAGAACCCCATGCCTGATACACGAAGAACAGGACATCCAGGTTGGCACTCTTCCCTTCCTCCAAGATCCCCAGAGACTTTCTCCATTTCCAGGAGGATGTGTACAAGTCATATAATGTTGGAAGACTCAGGTAGGAGCTCTTCATCAGCAAAGCTAAGTTTTTTCCTCATTAAATATTAAAGCTTATAATTCCATTAATAGCTTCTCCAGCCCCTACAACAAAGCTGATGGCACAGTTATCAGCTCTGCTAGCAACGGCAGAAGGGCTGGATTGGCCCTCTTATGTTCTTCTATGTCCCTCACTTCTGAAAACGTACCTAATGCTGCAAAGGGAGAAGATGGGAAAAGGCCAATTTGTAAGGAACTCAGATTGCTAACTCAGCTAGGGACCCCTGCCCACTAGGGAGCCAGGAGCACGTCACTCCTCGTAAGAACAAAATCCTTCTCATCCTGTGGTCTGAGTTCAAACATCACTTTCTCATAGAAGCCTTACCTGACATCCACAATCTAATGTAAGAGAACAATTTATTATTCTCTCTTTTCCTACTGTATTTCTTGCCTTTTCTATCACTTGTCATAGTTGGTAATTGTGTTTGTGCATTTTGTTTAGTATCTGTCTCTCCTACTGGATTGCCAGCTTATGAAGGTAGGTACCATGTTTGCTTTATTCATCATTTTACCTCCTATGTTTTGCTCAGTGTCTTGTATATAGCAGATGCTCAAAAGATGTTATTTGAATAATGAATGAATGCCCCATCCCTGTATTCCCCTGAATTTCCCTTAATTCCCCAACATGTAGCTTCTACTCTACTAATTCTCACCTACTCATCCCCCTCTAGGTCTTTACTGTTCCCCTCCTTAGAATAATCTCCCAACCTCCTCTCCACTCTTAACTCATCTTTAAAGGAGCCAACTGTATTCTTCTATAGTTCTGTTTCATAAGAGCAAGAATCTTCTTCACCAGTCTGTAAGTTCTAGAGGCAGAAGCTACCTGCCAAGGAGATCAAAGGGGAGCTTGGGTGACAAAACTCACAGCACATTAAAGTGGACACCCTAAACCAGAATATCATTTGTATAAAGTTATGTGCTAGAGGTTATAGAGGCTTTGGGATTGGTTAAGAGCTCACTAGAATATTCAGGGAAAGCTCCCTGAAGAATGGGAGTTTATATTGATCTCTGAAGAATGTGTAAGAGTGAAAAGGGCAGAAGAGAATTGTTAAGAGGAGAGGAGGCCTCAAGGTGCCAATAGATGAAAGAAGGTGAAGGACATGGCTGGACTTACTAGAAAGAAAGTTGGCTTGAATGGTAGCACGTATGGCCAGCTTTGAGGAGAAAAAGCCTAGTGTAGATGCCTCAAAAGCCAGTGGAGAAGTTCAAGCTTGATGTAGAACTTAATCGGGTTCCAAGTTGTGAAGGAGGGTCTAATCTAGGCCATGCCAACCTCCAGCTGAGTAATGGCTAAGCCTGTTTACCTTTTTGGGAGTCTGCTTGCAGATCTATAAAGTGGGAAAAATTATTTTCCTAATCTACTTAATGAGATGGTTCAGGTGCTTTGGAAACATCTTTTCACCTACCTTAAAAAGAAATTAAAGATAGGCTGGGTGCAGTGGCTCATGCCTGCAATCCCAGCACTTTGGGAGTCTGAGGCGGGAAGATCACTTGAAGTCAGGAGTTTAAGACCACTCTAGCCAACATGGTGAAACTGTCTCTACTAAAAATACAAAAATTAGCTGGGTATGGTGGTGTGCACCTGTAGTCCCAGCTGCTTGGAAGGCTTAGGTAGAAGAATTGCTTGAACCTGGGAGACAGAGGCTGCAGTGAGCCAAGATCGTGCCACTGCACTCCAGCCTGGGCAACAGAGCTGGGCAGACAGACTCTGTCTCAAAAAAAAAAAAAAAGAAGGGGGGAATTAAAGATAGGGATAACACACTGTACCCATAAACTTTACACAATGACAAGGTATTAGGGCCACAGGACAGGTAAATGGAGAGCTCATATCTCACTGAAGGAAAGAAAGGGATGCATGAAGATGATGGTGTTTTTGTGACAGGCCTTGATATATAGGAAAGATTAACAAACACTGACAGAAAACTAGAAATGTGCTGCTTATGCTAAGTTCCACGGTGGATTTTTGGACACGTTTATAGTACACACACATAACAGAGCCATGTTTACTGCTAGAATATTATTCCTAGCATCTACTTTGGAAAGACTAGGGCATTTGCACAGAGCAATGTGTCTTCCTGGTGTCCTGGCCTCTGGCCCAGTTTAAGAACTGCTACCATAGAGAATGTGAGGTAAGAACACATTCACATTCCCACCATGGCTCTGGTTCTCCCTGTGAAGCTACAGATAACATGAAGTCTACCCTCCTTTTCTTTCCTAATCCCAGTCCTTTAGGTATCTGAAAATCTTAAAATGCTTCATCTGAAACTGCTTATTCATAGGCCAAATAGCTCAGTTCTTCCAACTATTCTCACATGACATGGTTTTGACTCCCTTCATTATTCTAGTCACCCAATCTCTTGAATGATGATATCAGTATAGAATGCAGGACTTCAGATGGTGCTGACCAGTACAGAACAGGGCAGAGTAGGATGATTACTTCCTAGGAACTGAACTCCATGCTTCTATTAATGTAGTCCAATAGCACATTAGCTTTGTTATATAGTGGACTTATATTAAGCTTTCTGTCCACTCAAGGTCCCTACCTTCTCCAATCACACAGCCTCCCTAGATTCCTATTGAAATTCTGTCTTGCTGAACTCAGCCAGCTACCTTTCTGAGAATAAGAGTCACATTACACACATGTGGTGTAGTTTCTAATAAATGTGGAACCATCATCTTACTATCCTCAGTGGACTCTTACCTATTTTGGCAGTAAGCCTAGCTCAAGATGTGATTCTAGGTTCTTGCCTTGATTTTACACTGCTGAGGGAAAGGGCTACTCTATTCCAGATATGTTCTGAGTTCAATATAACAATAGGGATGGCTATTAAATATGATCATGGAAGCTCAATTGACAATAATAGAAGTACAATATCAATATTATGGGTAGTGGCAGTCCCACAATAATCTGTGCTGTGCAGATCACATGGAGAGCTCTGTGTTCAGTTTCAGGGGTGAGAAACGTAAAAGTATCCACTAGGGCAGCTAGGATGACTGGGGATTTGGAAGTCAGTGTCCCAGGAAATGGTAAGAAGAAAAATCAGGCCTGTTTAGCCTGGGTAAACAAAAGAGTGCTAAGGCTGTATAACCTATAAAAGGGCCTTTCCACACCAATAACTTCTTGTAGCCTATTCCTTCTTGCTCCTTTGGTCAAGGGCTTATAATTTCATATTAAGTGTGGTCAACCACTCATATGAAATTCATGAGATCTTTTCCTGAATCTGTTTCTTTCCCCCTCTTATCTGCTCAGCAGAGTCAAGGTTACTCCCTCTCACCTGGCCTATTTATTTCAAAAGGATTTTAAACTTTACATTAATTCAATACTTCAGAAACAAGTGCTGAAGATCAAGTAGAAAAAAACAGTTTTCTTCTTCTTCTTTTTTTTTTTTTTTAAAGACAGGGTCTTGCTTTGTTGCCTAGGCTAGAGTGTAATGGTACAATCATAGCTCATTGCAGCCTCGAACTCCTGGGCTCAAGTCATCCTCCCACCTCAGCCTCCTTAATGGCTAGGACTACAGGCATGCATCATCATACCTGGCTACTTTTTAATTTTTTGTAGAGACAGGGTCTCACTATGTTGCCCAGGCTGGTCTCGAATTCATGACCTTAAGCAATCCTCCTGCCTTGGCCTCTCTAAGCACTGGGATTACAGGCATGAGCTGCTGCACCTGGCCCCTTTATTCATTTCTTAAGGAGCCATATCATAAGACTTTAGCCTCTCAGTGAAACAGATTGCTTGGCTGGCTAACATCCCTAAGAGTTCACCTTTCCTGTGTTCTTTGTCCAGGATAACTATGATGATTCAGGGCTGCTGGGATGGCAAGCAGAATACTAGAACTGTTGTTCCCCCTGCTGAAGACCATAGCAGACATGGAAAATCAACCAAACCATGTCAGTATTTCATATGGAACCAGGACTCTGCCTTAGCATCCATCTTAACACAATGCTTTAAGCAGCAACTACTGATCAAGGGGCATTGGCATGAAGAGTAATGCCTGTTTATCATCCATGCTTTATGCAGCCTGTGGAGTAGGAGGGTATAAAATAATTATGCAGGAATGTCTCTTGAGCTGTTGTGAACAGTGGGAACATTTATTGATACTGCAAAGGAAGGACTGAAACGTCCCCTAATCTGGGAATCCACTTTTCACCTTAAATCTCAATTGAGATGGGATTCTTCCTGATAAAAGATTTGGGTTATCTTTATCTTCTCTACTGCTTGGCAGGACATAAAAGCACAGAGCACAGCCCAAGGTAAAAATGAGAAATAGAACTAGGCCATGGTGGGAGCTAAGCTATGAGGACACAAAGGCATAAGAATGATATAATGGACTTTGGGGACTCACGGAAGAAGGGTGGGCGAACGGTGAGGGATAAAAGACTACACGTTGGGTACATTGTACACTGCTAGGGTGACACATGCACCAAAATCCCAGAAATTAGCACCAAAGAACTTATCCATGTAACCAAAAACCACCTGTTCCCCAAACACTATTAAAAAAAAACAAAAAACAAAAAAACAAAAAGAACTAACTCAGCCATGGGATAGCCACACTGGTTTAAAAGTAAAGTACTAGTTGGATGCCGTGGCTTACACCTGTAATCTTAGCACTTTGGGAGGACATGGCAGGTGGATCTCTTGAGCCCAGGAGTTTGAGACCAGCCTGGGCAACATGGCAAAACCCCATCTCTACCAGAAAAATACAAAAATTAGCTGGGCATGGTGGTACACACCTGTAGTTCTAGTTACTTGGGAGGCTGAGGTGGGAGCTTGGGAAGGTCAAGGCTGTAGGAGACAGAGTGAGACTGTGTCTCAAAAAAAAAAAAAAAAAGTAAAGTACTACATGGCTAACGTATAGAATATATAAATTATATCTCAATAAAGCCGTCCAAAAAAATAAGCATCAAAACAACATTTGGTAGAGGGATATAAGGGAAATAAAACTCCCTTAGAAATATTATGAGAAAAACAAGGCACTTGGTATTTGCCTGTGCACCTAACCAAAGTTCACCAAGAGCTTCCTACTGATAGCAGCAAGTTCAGACCCTGAAACAAATCAGCAACATCCCATTAAACACTAGCATAGGAAAAATGGTGTGGGTTATAAAAGACACTCAAAAGAACTAGGAAGGCCGGGCGCGGTGGCTCATGCCTGTAATCCTAGCACTTTGGGAGGCAGAGGAGGGTGGATCACGAGGTCAGGAGATCAAGACCACAGTGAAACCCTGTCTCTACTAAAAATACAAAAAATTAGCCAGGCACGGTGGTGGATACCTGTAGTCCCAGCTACTCGGGAGGCTGAGGCAGGAGAATGGTATGAACCCGGGAGGCAGAGCTTTCAGTGAGCTGAGATTGTGCCACTGCACTCCAGACTGGGCGACAGAGCGAGACTCCATCTCAAAAAATAAATAAATAAATAAATTTAAAAAGGAACTAGGAAGACTATAAATCTAGACTGGATCAGCACAGATACTAATTTCTAAGCTAAAGTTTTTCGAAGAGTATATTCCATGAAACACATTGGTTCTGTAAGATGTTAACAGATGTAACATGAAAAAAGGTTCTACAGTTAAATAAGCTTGGGAAACATTGAATTAAACAAAGGTGAAAAGGTTTCTTTACTGCAGGACATCTCAGAGCCTTTAAAATGTCAGTGGGCATTGTGATGGGATAGAGCATATAGTCTTTCCCAAAGAAATTTTTCTATGGAGCGTTTTTCCCCCATAAAGCATCCCAAAGGATCAATATTCCTAATAGAATACTATAAGAAATCCTGGTCTAAACCATGCATGGCGTGTGGCCAAGGGCTTCACCAATTCCTTCATAAGGATAAAATGGGAAATTAATATGGGGACTAGGTCAGGCATGGTGGCTCACACCTGTAATCCCAGCACTTTGGGAGGCCAAGCTGAATAGATCGCTTGAGCTCAGGAGTTTGCGACCAGTCTGGGCAACATGGCGAAACCCCTTCTTTACAAAAACTACAAAAAATTAGCTGGGCGTGGTGGCACGTGAATGTAGTCCCAGCTACTCAGGAGGCTGAGGCGGGAGGATCGCTTGAGCCTGGAAGGCAGAGGTTGCAGTGAGCCAAGATTAAGTCACTGCACTCCAGTCTTGGTGACAGAGACCCTGTATCAAAAAAAAAAAAAGTAGGGGGAACTATAATTTATAGCTCGTACATGATTATGTCTAACTACATAGTGAAATATATGTGGTTCTCACTCCACAGTTTGCATGTAGTTAATTCAATAATCTTTTTTTTTTTTTTTTTTTCCTGGAGACAGAGTCTTGCTCTGTCGCCCAGGCTAGAGTGCAGTGGCGCAATCTCGGCTCACTGCAACCTCCGCCTCCTGGGTTCAAGCAATTTTCTGCCTCAGCCTTCCGAGTAGCTGGGATTACAGGTGCCCGCCACCATGTCTGGCTAATTTTTGTATTTTTAGTAGGGACAGGATTTTACCATCTTGGCCAGGCTGTTCTTGAATTCCTGACCTCGTGATCCACCTGCCTCGGCTTCCCAAAGTGCTGGAATTGCAGGCGTGAGCCACCGCGCCCGGCCAATTCAATAAATCTTAAAATGCTCCTTCAGGTATTGTTCTCAATAGATGGGATATACTCTACTTATAACAGCCAAGAATCTGGTGGCCAAATCAAGCAAAACCAGGCGAGGAGCCACAATCACTGGTCTTGTTTCTGCCTTGAGGTGGCCTCTTGTCATATGTTTAGACTTAGGGCTGAAATGGTCATTCAGAAAACACCATTCATAGCTGTATGTCCCCTCTTTCTTGCACGCACACTCACATACCTCACCACCATCACAAAAACTTAAAATTGACCTTCAATAATCACAACCATCCGATCCTCAATTTGCTATCTCTGAATAACAATAATAACAACAAATACAAGTATAGATTTGCTTGAACTCTCTCCTGAGAATGTATAGCCTAGGAGGAAACTCCTGAGGGCATGTGTCTACCCTCTCTCCCAGACCAGACGCTACAGGCCTCTTTCCTAGACAACTTCCCTACTCCAGAGTCCCTCCCTGCAGCCAGAAGTTGATTTGACTGTCCCACAGTGAGGCCTTTAAGTGTGCCAATTTCTAAACTCCAGAGCAGACTCAAATCCAGAGCTTGTTCCCCTTCCTTCCTTCCTTCCTTCCTTCCTTCCTTCCTTCCTTCCTTCCTTCCTTCCTTCCTTCCTTCCTTCCTTCCTTCCTTCCTTCCTTCCCTCCCTCCCTCCCTCCCTCCCTCCCTCCTTCCTTCCTTCTTTCCTTCCTTCCTCCTGCCCAGAAAGCCAGATTCCCACCAAAGCCTCCGTAAGAAACAATGACTTGGGACCCTGCTGAGCCACACCTCTTGCTTCCTTCAACCAGCACCTCTATTTATCTGCCTCAGCCCAATTCTTCCCTTCCCACATGCTCTGTAGCTCCCTGAACCAGTTCTCCCAGGTCTCTAGGAAGGCACAAAGCAACTAAGCCCAAGAAGCTCCATTTCCCATGTTCCCTTTCCAGATACAAGGCTCCACCTGCCTTTTTAAGGAGGTAAGAGGGTCCCTGAGACTAATCAGGTTTGAGTGAAGAAGCCTGTTTTCCATTTCTGCTCACGCTGGGCTATATAGGCACTCAAGGGCAGCAGGCAGCTGGGGATGGGAATGACTCAGCCTGAACCCCAGCTACCACAGAAGCACCTACCCACAGAGGCCACATTTGGGCCCTCTGAGAAGCCAAGTCACCTCTGAGTGATCTCACCCCAGAATTCTGCTCCTTTGGTACACCTTGTCTGGAAGAAGTAACTTGGGCTCTGCTTCTACCCAACTGCAGATTTTCAGGCTGGTCTCAGAAAAGGGAAGTACACATCCTTTTCCATTATGACTCTTGCAGTGATGTAGTAATACACATATCCATTCCAGAAGGAATCAGTGAAAGAGCCCAGCTTAATCAGTTAGAAAAAAAACCATAGATTTGACTAGAATGATAGTAAAAGGCAAAGCCAGAAACTGCAACATAAAGCACTCAGGTAACAAAGGATTTTATTTTTTCTTCATCAAAGTGCTACTGGAAAGAAAATAACAACAACAAAACCCACTATGGCTCCTTGCTGCTACCACCAATTCTCTTGAATTCATCAAAGCAGGTTGCAGGGGAGAAGTATTCACTGGCAGATGAGCGTGTTTCTCAGCAGCCCTTTTGAGGCGGATGGAGGACCAGTGCCGCTCTGACCTTTGGTTTTCTAGGACTTCTGGGTTCCTCATAACTCCAAAAATGTAGCTTCAGCAGTAGAGCAAAGGAAAACAGCAGCCTTTTCTGTTATAAGAAGTCCCTGAGACCAAAAGGTACATGGGCTCCTGAGTTTCCTGAGGTGGTGATGGTCTCTTCCTCCATCCACGTGTCCATGCCACAAACTTAAGAGTCATCCTTAACTCTCTACCTCTCCATTCCACCTCCCAACAGATATCATATCCTGCCTATTCCACCTTATTAGTATTTGTGTATCTGTCCCACCATGTTTCTCTGCTTCTGCAGGCCTTTATCATCTCCTAGCAGAATTATTACACCCAGGTCTGTACTCGTTTTCCAACTTCCAATCTCATCTTCTCCAATCTCTCATCCACCACTGGAGTGATAACCTAAACTCAGATTTGATCATGTTATTCCCTTAATTATAACTCTTCATTCATTCCAAATGCACTCTTTTGTTTCTTCTTCCATGCCCTTTCTTGGCTTAGCCTCATTTTGTCAGTCTGCCAAGCTTCTAGTACTCTTCCTAGGGCCAGTTCCTAGGGCCTCTGTGAAACCTTCCCTGATCACTCAATGAGAGCCCTTCCTGCTTTCATTTGGTGCTCCTGGGCCTGGTTCTTCTCTTGCAGTGCTCACTATTCTGTAGTGCCTCACTCTGAGTTCTGGACTGTGCTGTGCATCTCACTGGAGCGACATTCTGTGTTACTGAGCCCAGAACAACATCTAGCAGAGAGTAGGTTCTTATTTGGTGTTTGTTTGATGAGGAGATGAGTAGTAAGGAGCTGCAGGCTTGAACAAACCTGATCCTCAGTTTGTAATATAGGGCAGGAAAGAAGGGTGCCTCTGCCCAGGAGCCTGAGAAATACTGCTGGGTCATGAGCCACATGGACCCACTAGGAGAATCCACCCTTAAATTGAAAAGTCATCTGGCAAGGAGGCAACTTAAGGTGCCCAGAACATAGAATATATATAGGTCAATTTTCCACAGTGGCTACTTGCTATCTTTAAAATGTTCTCTCTGCCACTTTCAGGAGCTGCTGTGGCCTACCCACTGAATTAAATGTCCTGTCCTAAGCATCCCCATCCATCCCTGAGTGTCAGGAAGCAGTAGGAGTCTGAAACTCCCTCCCAAGCTCATGTAGTCAAAGAGTCAAAATCTCAGCATTCCTCACCCTCTCCCAAAGGAGGGTGTCACTCTTTGTCATGACACTCCATTGATCTCTACTCTTTTTGACATATATCTAAAAACCTTCCTATAGCCATCTGAGCCCATCCTTCTCTTGGCCACCCACTGGAGAGATCTTACTTGTCCCTGTATCCTTAAAGTACCTGATCTGAGTAGATGCTCGTGAACTAAATGAATGAGTTAACCAATAACCTAGTTTCAGTGAGGCTAGAGTAACATTTCTCTCAGCTGTGCAGAGACCCTGTCTGGTGCCATTTGCCATTCTTTAAGTCTCTTTAGTCCCTGAGAGCACAGGAGACAGGGTGTTGCCTGACACAATTAAGTCCTTAAAAGCTCCATTTGTTCTTCTTACAACAATTCTCTTCCTCTCCAATTGCAGCAGAAGAGAAGACATAGACTGTGTGGCTACACCAACAAGCTGAGCAGACAGACAATAGGGCCAGAGAGCAATATCCCTGTTGCTCATACAAACAATATACCAAACTCAATCCAACTGGTCAACAGAGAGCCTTGGGCTGCTGGAACTTCTCTAGATCAGTGAGGTGTATGACTGAGACACAGAGCTGACACACAAAATGTGCCTATCCCTGGCAGTTTCTTTGGGAGAATCTGCGCTCAGAAACACTCAGGATTGTCTGAGAGACAGATACAGCAGGAATGGAGTCCAGTGGATAGGTCTGTAAGAGGAGCTCTCATTTCATAAGAAGATAGGAGGCTGAGTGCAATGGCTCACGCCTGTAATCCCAGCACTTTGGGAAGCCAGGCGGGCAGATCATGAGGTCAAGAGATCGATACCATCCTGGCCAACATGGTGAAACCCCGTCTCTACTAAAAATACAAAAATTAGCTGGGCGTGGTGGCATGTGCCTGTAGTCCCAGCTATTCGGGAGGCTGAGACAGGAGAATCACTTGAACCTTGGAGGCAGAGGTTGCAGTGAGTCAAGATTGCGCCACTGAACTCCAGCCTGGGCAACAGAGCAAGACTCCGTCTCAAAAGAAAAAAAAAAAAAAGGAGACAGGAAGAGACCCCGGGGACCTCTCAGGGATAGACCTGGGCCTGGTTCAGCTGCTGAGTTGCAACAAGGCCAATTAAATAATTGGTGTGATGGGGAAAGGAGGGAAGCCACTCCTTTCAGGCAAACTCCCACCAGAGACAGGAGGCTCCATGCAGCTGTGACAACAGCAGCAGCAATAACAGGGCAGGGATCTCCTCCTCTTCCTCCCACTAGCTGAGATCTAATGCTTAAATTAGCACCTTGGAAACACCCAGATCTGCTGGCTGCCTTCTCTCCCAGTTCTGACACGCCCCCAGGCCTTCTTTTCAAGCCTGAGTTTCTCTTTCAATTAAATAATTTAAAAAATAAAGACGCGCTCCCCCTAGAGTTTATCTTTCCAAGTAGGGAATGGCCTCTGGATTCTTCCCATCACTATGGGATGGGGAGAGTTATTTGATGATGGCGCCCATGTGACAAGCTTTTATCCATACAGCTTGGTCCAGAAAGGGGCAATGATGACACCAGCATTGCCTGGCTCCCTTGGGGCTTAAGGAGTCAGCCCCTACTCTGTCCTCAGTGGAGGATCACACTAAGAGAGTGAGCAAGAGAAACAAACTTTGATAAACTGTGAGCTCAAGAGCAGGGTCACATCTGTGTCTGTGTTGCTAACCACTCTATCCCTAATACTCAGTTTAATATTTGGGACAGAGCAGATGCTCAATAGTTATTTGGTAAATTAATTGCTGAATCAATGATATCAGGTCTCTGTGATATTCTTAGAAGGGAGAGTGAGGAGCTATTGTTTAAACTTTAAAGAGATAGTTTGTCTTCATCTCATACATGAAAAAACAATCTAGGAAGGAGGAGAGACTTCCTAGAGGTCTCAATAAATGGCAAAAAATGAAATAGGTCATAGCTAAGTCTGAGCCTGGGACCCTGGTTTTCATGGCCTATCCAAATATCCTTAAAGAGCCATTTTGCCCTCTTTTTTGCCCTTTACCTCTATGACATGCTATCTTGATTTTTTTTTCTTTCTTTCTTTCTTTTTTTTTTTTTTTTTTGAGACAGAGTCTTGCTCTGTTGCCTAGGCTGGGATGTAGTGGTATGAACATGGTTCACTGCAGCCTCGACCTCCTGGGCTCAAGCAATCCTCCTGCCTCGGCCTCCTGAGTAGCTGGTACTACAGGCATGCAGTACCATGCTGAGCTAATTTTTAAATATTTTTGTAGAGATGGAGTCTCACTATGTTTCCCAGGCTGGGCTATCTTAATTCTTTATGCCGCAAAATGAAGACTCCTGAAGAAACATCACACAAGATTCTGCTGGTCAACAATACACAGGGGATTTAAGGATTTTTGAGGTGCCTCTGGAATACAACCTGAGGACACAGGTCAGGAAGCCGGGCAATGTCTATGACCCTCAAATGAGGGATGACTATATTGCTATTTCCATAAGGCTCTCACTCAACCTCAATAAAGTATTCTCAGGCCGGGCATAGCGGCTCACTCTTGTAATCCCAGCATTTTGGGAGGCTGAGGCGGGCAGACCAATTGAGGTCAGGCATTCAAGACCAGCCTGGCCAACATGGTGAAACCCCATCTCTACTAAAAATACAAATATTAGCCATGTGTGGTGGCAGGGGCCTATAATCCCAGCTATTTGGGAGGCTGAGGTAGGAGAATCACTTGAATCCAGGAGGTGAAGGTTGCAGTGGGCCAAAATCATGCCACTGCACTCTAGCCTGGGTGACAGAGGGGGACCCTGTCTCAAAAAAATATATATATATATTCTCTTGCAGACAAGGGTGACTTTAGCAGTTAAAAGGGTCTGAAGGCAGTCAGAGCTTTTCTAAGTGCCTCTTTGCCACAGATACTTCTCCAACTCCAGGTCCACACAGACCGGAAGCAGCTCAAGAGTCCTCTACCCAGCCAAACCACTATTCAGAATTTCAGGCAATAACAGAAGCACCAAGGACAATTGAGAGAGCCTGCTGGCTCTATTTCTTCTCCCCTTTGCTTGAACAGCTATTTCCTCCCTTTTTGGAAACCCCAGCTGGGAGACAAGAAACAACTCATTGCTTCCTTTTCCTGACACATTTGAACCTCCTCTTCCTTCATCCACCCTCTATTTTGATTCTTGATTAGATGCTTAGAACTGGAAGGGCAATCTAGTTTGACAAGCCAGGTTAGCTAGAAAGAGAACTCAGAAAGGAAAATTCTCTTCAGCCAGCCCGAAGTCCTTCTTTAAGTTCATGGGATGGACTTCTCTCCAGGATTTTCTGGCTCCCAAATAATCCAATGATGGCATGAGTCTAGGAAAAAGTCCTGCAACATCTCTCTCTGGTTTAATATTGTATGCTTCTGTAAAACTTCGTTTTGGCTTTTAGAACTGTCTAAGTAGTCATGAAAGGGGGAAAAAGCCTTTTGTCTCCTGCTAAGTGGCCACTAATAATTCTCTCTACCATCCCCCAAATGGTGTGACAAAAAGGCGGTGATGGGTCCCTGCCAAGGCCCATCTTGGCTGCTGTAATGGGTAGGTTACTCCTCCAGGAAGCTATAAAGCACATCTGTCAGCCAGGGGGTTATAGGCCCAAGGGTAGACCTGTTTCTGGCCACCCTGCCTAATACAGAAGCAGAGCTTCAGAACTTGGAGAACTCAGCTCTGCTCCAGCCAGCACAGTTCAGAGAAATGGGGCATCCACACTTTAGGGTTTGTAGCTCACCTTGCCTCCTTCCAATTCCAGCTCAGGCTCCAGGGGGATAAAGCGAACACAGCCTAGACATTCCTTCTCTTCCCCCTTCACTATACGAGCTGGCTAGGCCTCCACGTCTCCCACCCGGTTGCCTGACAGACATGCGAGGTCAGCTAGCCCCCGGGGCGGTGGCCAGCAAGCATGGTCTCCCTTAGGCCTACCCTCGGTGCACCCGAGTTGCCCTCCCCCTTCTATTCCCTCCGCGCCAGCAGCGATGACATCATTCCTCCCTGACTCCGGGACCGCGGACAGGCGGCAGGATCCGCGCCCAGCAAGGACTTCAGGCACGTAGGCCTAAGATGATGGGGGCTCTTCGCAACCAGTGGGCACAGGCAACTCCAGCGCGGCCCCACTTCCTCTCCCGTCGGTTCCCGAGCACTCTCATCTGCACCCCGATTCCCCATCTGGTCGCCGTGTACTCTCCTTCCCGGTTTAGATGCCCCCAGCCTGGACTGCCCGCGCTCGCCAAGGGAGAATGGAATTCCCAGGTTCTGCACCAACCACCTTCCCCCACTGGGTCCCTCGCCCCGGCCCAGCTTTCCTATCCGTATATCCAGTGGACAGGCGGGCAGGCCCCTCCTCTTTTAAAAGCTGATTCCCAATCTCTCTTAGCCTGACGGCTCCCCCGCCCTAAGCATCACAGGCCTCTAGGATTAAACGCCTCCCCACCTCCCATCCCAGCCCCCTGGGCCTGCCGCCGGTGATGCCCCATGACAGTTCCTTCGCCAGCCCCCGCTATGGGCCTCCACTAGCTGTGTGCACCTTTGTGCCCCCTCCGTTCCATCCGACGGTGCTCTGCCTCCACCGACGGTGCCCTCCGCCCTTACAGGTCCCTTTGCTCTCATCCAGCATATTCTCCCACGGTTTTCTTGTCCTGCAAGTCCCCGTCCCCCGGCAATACGTTTTCAGGGATCTCTTTGCCCCATCCGATGGCGCCCCTCCGCACAATCCCCCCGGCCTGATTCCCTCCCTCCCCCTCAAGCGACGCCCCCTCCCGGCCTTGGCCTGCCAGCCGCCCGCCCCCTCACCAGCGGCTGCATCTCCGAGTGCGCGGTGGGCACCTGGAACCGGTCGATCTCCTCCATCATGGTGCCGGCGGGCGAGCGGGCCAGGGGCCGGGCGCGGCCAGGGACGCCGACGGGACCGCGCGGGGCGGCGGCCCCAGGAGCCCGGCGGGTGGTGCAGACTAGGCCTTCCCGGACCAGTCGGGCTGGCAGGGGCCGGGCGGATGCAGGGGTGGGCGGGGGCGAGAGGTTCGCAGACTGGCTGAAGCCGGCGTGACTCCGTGGACTTGCCTAGCACTACCGCGGCTGTGGCCGGGCCGAGCCGCAGGTCTTGCCTCGCCTCCTACTCCGCCGCCGCCTCCTGTCAGCAGCTCAGCCACTGCGGTGACTCGGCAACTCCACTTCCGGGTCCGGGACACCGCCCGGGACTTGCATTATTCATGAGGAGGCGGTGTCTGGGAACCCCAGCCCCACCCACATGCGGGAGTTCCGAAGGCGCGCGACCGCCCGGCTGCGATTCCTGAGGGGGCGGGGCTTAGTGGAGACTGGCTCACCGCGCGCCCAACCCCGCCTCCTTCCCGGGCCGGCTGGGCGCGCCAGAGGCGCCTGCGCCTTGGCTGCAGGGCGGTTGCTGGGTAACCGCGTCAGGGAGTTGGATTCTGTCCTGCAAGGGCACGGAGACCCACAACGACGGCTGTCCCTAAAGAACACTTGCGACTGGTAGTTGAAGTGGAGAGTCCAGATTTCTTGTGGAGGTCAAGGAGACGGACAAACTTTTTGTCTTCAGACTAGGGAGCGTTTTGTAGACTCTCCGGGGGTTGAGATGCTTCCTGCTTCTGCGAAGGCTCCCCATAAACAGTCTCGTAAGCAGGTAACGCAAGCACACCTTCCTTCTGATGACCTCTGACCTTCGTCGTCGCCAGTGACCACTAATCATACCTCTCCTACTGATCCTTGATCTTTTATCTGTTGACCCCTAACCTTCTCACCCCCGTGACCTCTAGCAAGTGCTCCCACTGACCTCTGACTCTGTCCTACTCTTTCCCACTAATCCTGGCCTCCTCTCCCATACTACCCCAACCCACTGTTTCTTACCTCTCTCCTTTTATCCACCATTCCCATCTCTTCACTTTACCCCACGGACTCATTCTGACCAGTCTATCCTCCTTAACTCCCCCATCCCCATTCCCACGAGTCCCTTCCTCCTTGTCCTCACATTCTTGCCCCAAAGGAATTTTTCTTTTTTTTTTCTTTTTCTTTTTCTTTCTTTTTTTTTTTTTTTTTGAGACAGAGGCTCGCCCTGTAGCCCAGGCTGGAGTGCAGTGGCGCCATCTCAGCTCTCTGTAACCTCTGCCTCCTGGGAGCAAGCGATTCTCCCGCTTCAGCCTCCCGAGTAGCTGGGACCAAAGGCATAGGCCACCACTTCCGGCTAAATTTTGTATTTTTGGTAGAGACGGGGTTTCCCTATGTTGTCCAGCTCGTCTGGAACTCCTGAGCTCAAGCGATCCCGCTACCTTGACCTCCGGAAGTTCTGGGATTACACGTGAGCCACTGCGCCCAGCCTCAAAGGCGTTCTTTATCCAACCCTTTGCTGTGTGCTTAGCTCCAGGCTAGGTGGGAATACAGGCCTTGCTGTTTGGGAGCCCACAGAGGGTGCGCAAGAGAACTAAACAGAATACAGGATAGGCTATGTGCAGGAGTTTGATTTATTTTCTGTGCTGGGAGATTTATGAGGAGAAAGAGGGCAGGCAAAGAGGAAGAGGAGAGAGGCCCCTTTCTCATCTCTGTCCCCACCCCCACACTGCACAACCCAGACACTCGCCCCCAACTATTTCTGGAGCCTCATGTGTCTCTCTTCCCTGCGAGCCCCTGGTCCACTCCTGTGATTCATTCAGCTATGTGAACATTATGCTCTGATTACCACCTGGACAGATGTCATCCCTTCTCACAGGAAACCGGAGTCATACCCCCCTTAACCCACCGAGCACCGAGTTCTGCCTTCTTCCTCAGCATCACCACGGAAGGCAAGGCAGTCCCAGTTTCCCAAGGAGTCTTCTGTGGTGAAGCAACTTAGTCCTTCAAGAACTTTTTCCAAACCCTTTATGAATTACCACTCTGGCTAATGTGTGGTTTCTAGCTCTGGAAAGCAGGACTTCTATTTATTTATTCCAGATTTACCTCACTCAAGTCTAGGTATATTGAGGTTTAGAGAACCAATCTGTGTCCATGCTACTTACGACTTTGCATATTTTGGTCTGGCCACCTCCATGTTAGCCTTTGCTCCTCTGCCTCTTTTACCTGGCCTTCTGTAGCAGATGGCCGTGACTTTCTTAGGTCTCTGCAGCCTTGGGGAAGCTGCTAGTCCTGTAAGAACATGCCCTAATTTTATATCGGGGTTGGGCTTTACGTTGAAGTTCATGTACTGTGTTTTAGCCTCCTGACCCCATATTTACAGGCAGTTTGCTTTTATTTATTTTTTATTTATTTATTTATTTATTTTTTGAGACGAAGTCTCGCTCTGTCGCCCAGGCTGGAGTGCAGTGGCCGGATCTCAGCTCACTGCAAGCTCCGCCTCCCGGGTTTACGCCATTCTCCTGCCTCAGCCTCCCGAGTAGCTGGGACTACAGGCGTCCGCCACCTCGCCCGGCTAGTTTTTTGTATTTTTTAGTAGAGACAGGGTTTCACTGTGTTAGCCGGGATGGTCTCGATCTCCTGACCTCGTGATCCGCCCGTCTCGGCCTCCCAAAGTGCTGGGATTACAGGCTTGAGCCACTGCGCCTGGCCTATTTTTTATTTTTTATTTATTTTTATTTATTTATTATTATTATTATTTTGAGACTGAGTCTCGCTCTGCCTCCCAGGCTGGAGTGCAGTGGCGCGATCTCGGCTCACTGCAAGCTCCACCTCCCGGGTTTACGCCATTCTCCTGCCTCAGCCTCCGGAGTAGCTGGGACTACAGGCGCCCGCCACCACGCCTGGCTAATTTTTTGTATTTTTTAGTAGAGATGGGGTTTCACAGTGTTAGTCAGGATGGTCTCGATCTCCTGACCTCGTGATCCGCCCGCCTCAGCCTCCCAAAGTGCTGGGATTACAGGCGTGAGCCACCGCGCCCAGCCTATTTTTTATTTTTGAAACGGAGTTTCGCTCTTGTCACCCAGGATGGAGTGCAGTGGCACGATCTTGGCTCACTGCAACCTCCACCTCCCGGTTCAAGGGATTCTCCTGCCTCAGCCTCCCAGGGAGCTGGGATTACAGGCATGCGCCACCACGCCTGGCTAGTTTTTTTTTTCTTTTTCTTTTTTTTTTTTTTTTGAGACAGGTCTTGTTCTGTCGCCCAGGCTGGAGTGCAGTGGCGCGATCTTGGCTCACTGCAAGCTCCGCCTCCTGGGTTCACGTCATTCCCCTGCCTCAGCCTCCTAAGTAGCTGGGACTATAGGCGCCTGCCACCACGCCCGGCTAATTTTTTTGTACCACGCCCGACTAATTTTTTTGTATTTTTAGTAGAGACAGGGTTTCACTGTGTTAGCCACGATGGTCTTGATCTCCTGACCTCGTGATCCGTCCGCTTCGGCCTCCCAAAGTGCTGGGATTACAAGTGTGAGCCACCGCACCAAGCCAGTTTTTGTATTTTTAGTAGAGACGGGGTTTCACCATATTGGTCAGGCTGGTCTTGGACTCCTGACCTCAGGTGATCCACAGGCCTAGGACTCCCAAAATACTAGGATTACAGGCGTGAGCCCCCGTGCACCAGCAGTTTGCTTTTAAAATTATTGAGGTTTGGTTTACATATAATAGAATGTACCATTTTAGTTGTACGTGTTGACAAATTTTAACAAATTTACACACGTATGAACCACCACCACACTCAAGATATAGGATACTGGCCGGGCGCGGTGGCTCAAGCCTGTAATCCCAGCACTTTGGGAGGCCGAGGCGGGTGGATCATGAGGTCAGGAGATCGAGACTATCCTGGCTAACATGGTGAAACCCCGTCTCTACTAAAAATACAAAAAACTAGCTGGGCGTGGTGGCGGGCGCCTGTAGTCCCAGCTACTTGGGAGGCTGAGGCGGGAGAATGGCGTGAACCCGGGAGGCGGAGCTTGCAGTGAGCCGAGATCACACCACTGCACTCCAGCCTGGGAGACACAGCGAGACTCCATCTCAAAAAAAAAAAAAAAAAAAGATATAGGATACTTTCTCTATCCCAAGAAGTTCCCTGTGCCTCATCCCACCTCCTATCCCCCACCCCTGGCCTGCCTAGGTAACCACAGATCTGCTTTCTGTCATTACAGATTCGATTTGTCTTTTCTAGCAACTTGCAATTTGAACAAACTTGGGGATGGGTTGCTGTAGCCCATTAGGGAGACATTAGAGACTAGTTACAATGAGAGCAGAGAGAGGTGATAGTAGACAGAAAGCAGAAAAAACTGGGTCAACTGGCCCCGTACACATCAGCACTGCTCTATGGAGGGAAGGGTTGTTTTAATTCAGAGTAAATATTGGTGTGCGGGGTGTGAGAAAAGGTTGGGTTGTGCTAGGTTGTATTCATCATTTTCTTGCCTCAGTGAAGACCAATTTGAGTCAGTGCTAATCAGGTGTGGGATGTCCTAGAGATGTTTGAGAAGTTGTCCCTGTCCTCTGGGAATTCAGTTCAATGGGGGAGACAGAACACAGGCATACAAAAATAAAGGAGGATGGAATCCCTGAGGATGAAGGAGAGAGAGGCCTGCAGGTTAGAGCAGCAGAAAGGCTTCAGAGAGGAGGTAGGTAGGACTGGGATGCCAGGGGTGAGGGATAGAGGGATAGAGGATAGAGAGGAGTTTAAATTCCGTTTGTTCATGTCACTCCACTGGTCACCTTTTAGTGATTCCCTGTTGCTCTCAGGATAAAGTCCCAAAAGTCCAATTTGCTTGGTATGGCCTTTGCCACCCTGCATGATCTTGCCTTTGCTACCCATCCTACTTCAAATCACCACCTATATGAAAATTCCACAATCCCAGCAAACTGAACTGCTCTCACTTCCTAGAAAGTAATATTCACACTGTTTATCTCCTCTAAGCTTTTGAAATATTTTCTGTCTGCTTCTACCTACTCTACTCCACCCTGCCCCAAATCTTTCATTCATATCCTATTCATACTGCGGGTCTAAGCTTGGCATTCATATTCTTCTACAAAGGATTAAGTCCCCTTTCTGGAGGCAGGATAGGGTGATATCCCCACTAGACTATAAACTCTGTTATGGTAAGGATCGTGTCTGTCTTGTTCATTGTTGATTCCCCTCTGCCTAGCACAATACCTGGAATACATTGAATTCTAAGAAAATGAGTTCAATATGAATTCTGAATGCCCTAAATTGTTCTTGGAAATTATCATCTGAATGTGTCTGAAGGATAGGAAGGGGTGAAACTGGTATGGGGAGACCTAGTGGGAGATTATAACAAGGAAATGTAACTGTGTAAGCATGGTTTTCCAGGTGCATGTTTATATCTGCTTCGGCAGTAGGGCTGTGAATGATTCAAATTTGAACCATACGTATCCATGCCTTGAGAGATGGGTTTTGGAGACTAAGAGATAAAAATATTGATGTATAAATATTCATGCAGTAATTATTTATCGTACACACTCTGTGTTAGGTACTGTTCTAGGTATCGGTGATATAGCAAGAAACAAAACAAACAAAAATCCCTGCTCTCATGGAGCTTATTTTTTAGTTGGAGGTAAAGTGGCAATAAATAAATATGTAAAATATATAGTATATTAGATGGTGATAGATGCCAAGAAGAAAACTAAATCAGAGAAGTAGACTAAGAAGTTCAGGGAATCAGAAGATTATCATTTAAATAGGATGAACAGGGAAGGTATCACAGAGGTGGCATATGAGCAAAGACCTGAAGGAAATGAAAGAACTATGCAATATCTGGGGGTGGGGTGTGAGGTGAAGGGGTGGGGACAGGGGAAGCATTCCAGACAGATGGCATAGCAAGTATAAAGTCCCTCGAGATGGGAGCCTGCTACACATCTTCTGGATCAGCAAGGAAGGGAGTGGGTAATGTGGCAGGAGATAAGGTCAAAGAGGTACATTCCCCTATACCATAGAGTTAATCAAATAACCCATGGCATATTAAATTGGTCATTATGGAGCTCTATGAATCATAATTTGTAATTAAAATGCATGAATGTCAGGCACCATAAACCATGCATGACCAGCTCAAAACATCACTTGTAATGCCCCAATAGCAAAGCGTCCTTCCTGAAAATTGTGAGAATGCCAACTGGCTGCATGTATGCATGTACAGGAGGAGCTTTGCAGCATTGCCAAACATTGCCTGGCAGCCAAACTTCTTAGTAGAAAACCAAATTAGAATCTTCTGTGAACTCCAGTTAAAAGCTAATTTTAGTTTATGACTAACAAATTTTAGTACCCCTTTATAACTCAGTTGGTTACCATAAAAAAAAAAATCAAAGTCTGGAATTTTACATCATTCTCCTGTAAAAGCCAAAGAAAATACTTTTATTTTGGATCATTTTGTGGTCTCTCAAGAAGCTCCTATGGTGCAATACTTTTAGAAATATTGATATAGATTAGGGGTGACCAGGGTAGGAGTGAGTGGGCAGAATTGGGCATGAGGCCAAAAGAGAGTCTTGGATGATTCAGAGATTTTGAGCCTGGTGATGGGGCCTGGTATCTGTAGATGAAAAGACAGGAGGTGAACAGAATCTAGGGGAAGTTGATGTGCTTCTGTATGTCCAAAGTAAGATAGCTTCACTCCTGTGACCTCAGTGTCATTCTTACACATATATTCCTCAAGCCCTAGATATGATCTTTTACTCCCTTACCTCTTAAATATGTCTCAAGTTAAACTACTTTTTTCATATACACTGCCACCTCCCTAGCCCAGCCTACAATCATCTCTTACCAAAGAGTGCTATAAAAGCCATGTAACTAGTCTTCCCTCATTCACTTGTGCCCTTTCCAATCCATTCTCTACACTGCATCAAAAGTGATCTTTTCAAACTGTCAATCTGATTATGCCATCCCCCACCCAGAACACTTCAGTGACTTCCCATTGCTCTCAGGATAGGGACCAGAATTTTAGATAATCCCTCCAGAGGCCTGAATGGGCCTGAGACCTACTTGGGTCTCTATACCTTAATTTGTACCACTCTTCTCCCATTATCGCTGTACCTTAGTTCTATGTGCTGCCCCCTCTTTCTGGAATGCTCTTCATACCCTCCCTCACACATATACTCACTCCTAAGATTTCAACCCCCAAATCAATCCCCACAACCTGCCCCAATTCCCCCTGCCCTGTTGTGGAAGATAGAGTAAGTTTCCTCTGTTATATAGTCTCATTGCTCTGTGTTCCTTTCTTCCATAGCATGCATCACGGTTTGTAATTATTCACTTATTTGTGTAATTATTTGATTATTGTATATCTCTCCCATTAGATTGTGAGCTCCTTGAGAGCAGGGCCTGTGGATGTTTTTGCTTATATCTGTATTCTCAGCTCCTAAAACATCTCCGTGATGACCTCAGAAGCTCTTGATGAATGTTGAATGAATGATCAACTGTGGTTGGGGAAGTAGCACAGTGTTCTATGGAAGCATGTGGTAGGCGGTCTTCGTTCTGATTCTGGGGAAATTAGGGAAGACTTCTGGGGGGACCACCAGTATTTTAAGGTTTGGATAGAAGAAGAAGAGTTCAAAATGGAGAATAAGAAGGCATAATCAGAGAAGTAAGAAGACAACAAGGAAAACTAATATCCCAGAAGTCAAAGGAAGAATGTGTTTCAGTGAAACTGTATGGTCAGCCAAGTTGCATGTTGCTAAAGTGTCAATGAAGATAAACACTAAGATATAACTATTAGATTTAATAACTTGGAAGTTATTGGGGACCTTGGAAAGGACAATTTCAGAGGGAAAAGCTAAACTGAATTGAGCTAAGAAGGCAGTAAGGAGTATGTAGGCAGATTGTTTTTTAAGATGAAAGACTTGAATATATTAAATGCTGAGGGGAAGGATCCTAAACGGAGAGAGAAGTTGAAGATAAAGAAGGAAGATAAATAATGACTAGAGCCAAGTCTCGGAGGAGATGATGTTGTGGACAGGAGGAGGCACACTTTGTAACAGGACAGGAGAAGGGATGGATGCAGTTGATGATAATTTTGAGGTTTAGCAGCAGAAAACTGAGAGAGTTTTTTCTTCTTTTCCCCTACTAGTGTTATGGAATTCCTTCTGGAAGTGATAACTAGAAAACAATTTTTGCCAATGGCAGTTCCATTTTGTTATGATTATAGTCATGCTATTTTCAGAGTTAGAGTCTGAGGTTTGTCATGCACAATTATCAGATTACAAAACAGCTGTGAGCATTTGAGGCCAGAACTTGTTTTCCTCCCCTGTGTACTAGGGGGCCTAGCACATTGTTAGCACTCGATACATGCCAGGTACTCAAATAATAATGGCAGAGGGCTCTTGTGCTTGTTGCTGGGCTTTGCAGACTCCAAGTGGATGCTAAGGAGTAGTGTTGACTCTCTGACTCCAGCTGTGAGCAAGCCACATGAAATTGTTTTCTGCCAGTTAGGAATTTGTATCAAGTGTTCAATCTTTGCAGTCACTGAGCACTGACAGAGTTGTATGCAAGAAGCAAGCAAAGGACAAAGCTGTTGTAACTTTAGTTTCACTGGTTTGAGTCTTGCAACACTTTGTTCTACTCATAGAGTCACTGGATTCTGGTTTGCATGGTGGATTTATGTCCTCCATTTGTCTCACCTCCTAGATTGAGAACCCTGGGTGTGAGAACCAGCTCAATCTTGGTTCCTCTTTAGCTGTCATCCAAGGACCTGGCACATAGTAGATGCTTAATAAATGCTGGATGAATGAATAATGACTGAATGAGTTAGTTGATGAGTGAATAAATGAGTGATGGGAAGGTCTGTACTATGCTACCCTGAACACTAACTTTTCTTTCTTGGCCTGCAGAAGAAGCAATTCATGCCTCTTTCATCCTAGTCAAAGTAGCCTAATCCTATTAATTATGTAGGGACCCTACCCCTAATGTTAAGCTTATTTTTCTACTTTTATTCTTACATCACATCCATTTGCTCATTTACTTATTTTCTCAATGTGTCATGTATTCAGCCTCAAATCTTATTTGGGAACAAACTGGAGTGTATATGGACAAAATAATCTGCTGCTCCTTGGAGAGGCATCTGCTTCTGTGCCTCTGTGTCTTTGTTAATTATTTTGTTCCTTCTGCATGGAATGCCCAAGTCTTCTCTACTCTTCCTACCCTTTACAGACCTGGCAAACCCTAACGCACATTACTTGAGTTAAGCTCTTTAGCTTACAAAGAACAGAGGCTCACTCAAGTTACCTCAGATAAAACAGGATGAGAGAAGGGGGAAGGTATATATGTGGGGAGTTACAGATGGTTATTATAAATACGTAGATAACCTAGAATTGAAATTTGAAAACAATTGATTCTGAAACAGGTATAGGAACCAACTGCTTTCTCCATGTCTCTCACGGCCTGTCTATTTCTCTTAACAATTATGTTTCATTCTTATTCTTATTTCCCAACTGACCAGATTTCCATGGTCTCTGCTCCCTCATAATTTTAGTCTGTTTCCAGCTTATCATGGCTGTTCTGACCTCTCTACCTCACAAACATTTCCATCAATATCTCCATCCAACTACTGGTTCACCCGGTAGTCCTAGTTCAAATTCTTAAGGAGGGAATCTGATTGACCCTAGCTCATCTGTTCATGCTAGGCAATGTCAGCAAGGGACAAGATCCTATGGCTCTTTAAGCAACCAAAGCTAGAAGGAGATATTCTCTTTGCTCAGCTCCTCCAGTGGAAGATATAACTTGCTTTACTCTAAAGTAACTTCTGTGTTGTTTCTGGTAAATCTCTTTCTCATGAATTGTGCAGGAAGGGGCCTCAGATTTCTTCTAGTCCAATGCTTTCATTCAGGGCTGATATTTACATTACAAAAGGTCCTGTCCTTTACAAAATGCTTTACTGTAGGGTTTTAAAAATAGCACATTTCTGCAATGAATTTTAAAATACAGCACACAGGCCGGGCATGATGGCTCATGGCTGTAATCCTAGCACTTTGGGAGGCTGAGGCAGGAGGATCACTTGAGCCTAGGAGTTTGAGACCAGCCTGGACAACATAGCAAGACCCCATCTCTATACACACATACAAAAATTAGCCAGGTGGCATGCACCTGTAGTTCCAGCTACTCAGAAGGCTGAGGCAGGAGGATCCCTTGAGCCCAGGAGTTCAAGACTCCAGTGAGCTATGATTGTTACCACTGCACTCCAGCCTGGGCAACAGAGTGAGAACCTGTTTCTAAAATAAATAAATAAAATGCAGTATACTTTATATATAACCTTAAAGACCTTGATTTAGGGGATTTGTATTCTGGCCATGGTGCAGAAATCTACACTGGACTTTCCCTCCCACTGTAAACAGCTGTAAGCCTGTACACAATATATGACACTAATATTTTTAGGTATTGGACAATAAATAACATAGGACAGTGACTCCTGAGGGGAGGAAAACACTCAACGTGAGTCACACATTTACCCTTGCTCTCTGCCTAAGGACAATTTCTTGATCATGGCTCAGAGAGGTAGATCCAAAGGAGAGCATGATTGTACCAGGGAGTAACCCAGATGTTGGAATTAGCAAGCAATGTCTTTAAGGCAGCTGTTATAAATGTATTTATGGACATAAAGGAAATACTGTTTTAATGGATGCACAGATGGAGAATCTAAGCAGAAAAATGGAAACAGTAGAAAAATACAGTATCAGAAATAAAAAATTATTTAGATAGGCCTAACAGCTGAATGTGAAGATGGATCTATGGAAATTATTCAATCTGAAGAAGAGAGAGAAAGAAGGTTTTGTTTGGTTTGGTTTGGTTTTTCTTGTAAAAAAGAGAGCCTGGCTGGGTGTGGTACCTCATGCCTATAATCCCAGCACTTTGGGAGGCCGAGACGGAAGGATCACTTGAGCCCAGAAGTTTGACACCAACCTGGGCAACATAAAAAAAAACCTCATCTCTACAAAAAAATTAAAAATTAGCCAGGCGTGGTGGTATGCCCCTGTGGTCCCACTACACAGGAGGCTGAAGTGGAAGGATAGCTTGAACCCAGGAGATCAAAGCTGCAGTGAGCTGTGACTGCGCCACTGCACTGCAGTCTGGGTGACAGAGTGAGACCCTGT
Source organism: Theropithecus gelada (assembly GCF_003255815.1). Taxonomy (NCBI): domain Eukaryota; kingdom Metazoa; phylum Chordata; class Mammalia; order Primates; family Cercopithecidae; genus Theropithecus; species Theropithecus gelada. The sequence goes on along the minus strand of NC_037683.1, from coordinate 47,806,104 downwards.
CTCAAAAAAAAGAGAAAAGAAAAAGACAAGACAGGCCCACTGTTACTGAGGCTCCATTAAAAAAATAATAATAATAAAAGAGAGGGCCTTAGTGAGCTATGAAATATATTATATATGTATTTGGAACATGTGTATAGTTGGAATACCAGAGGGAAAAAGAGGAGGAAAAAATATATGAAGAAATAATGGTCAAAAGTTTTCTAAACTTGGTGGAAAACATACAGGACTATCAGAAACTCAGTGAGCCCCAAGCAGAATAAATACAAATAAAACTACATCTAGGTCTTTCATAGTCAAACTACGGAAAACCAAAGATAAAACTAAAACCTTGGAAGTAGCCAAAGAAAAATGACACATTGCATACAGGGGAACAATTATATGAATTGTGGTTGACTTCTCATCATAAACAATGTAGGCCAAAAGACAATGGAATGGCTTTTTTTTTTTTTTTTGAGACAGGATCCCACTCTGTCACCCAGGCTGGAGTGCAATGGCGTACTCACAGCTCACTGGAGCCTTGACCTCCTAAGCTCAAGTGATCCTCCTGCCTCAGCCTCCAAAGTAGCTGGGACCACAGGCATGCACCACCAAGCCCAGCTAATTTTTTTTAAATATATATAGAGACAGGGTCTCACTAAGGCTGGTCTTAAATTCTTAGAATCAACTGATCATCCTACCTCAGCCTCCAAAAGTGCTGGGACTACAGGTGTAAGCCACTGTGCCTGACCTGGAAAGACATATTTAAGGCACTGAAAGAAAATTACCGTCAATTCAGAATTCTATATCCAGAAAAAATACCCCTCAAAAAGGAGGGTGAAATAAATACATTTTCAGATATACTAAAGCTGAGAGTACCATTAATGGTAAATATGTGGGTAAAGGTAAAAGACTAGCTTTTTTTCTTTCTATTAATTTTATTTTTGTTGTTGTTTTTGGTTGTCTGAGATAGAGTCTTACTCTGTCGACCAGGCTGGAGTGCAATGATGTGATCTCAGCTCACTGCAACCTGTGTCTCCCTGGTTCAAGCAATTCTCCTGTCTCAGCCTCCTGAATAGCTGGGATTACAGATGCTCACCACTATAGTGGCTAATTTTTTTTGTATTTTCAGTAGAGACAGTGTTTCACCATGTTGGCCAGGTTTATCTCAAACTCCTGGCCTCGAGTGATCCTACTGTCTCGGCCTCCCAAAGTGCTGAGACTACAGGCGTGAGCCACTGCACCCAGCCCTTCTATTAATTTTCTTAAAAGACAGATGACTGTTTAAAGCAAAAAACAAAACAAAACCATATCGTCAAGTGGGGCTTATACTGTATACAGAAATAAAATATGTGACAACAATAGGGCAAATGATGAAGTAGTGGTAGTAAATAGAATTAGCATGTTATGAGATTATTACATTGTGAAGTGTGAAGTGTGAATATTTATGTTTAATAGAATATGATAAGTTCAGGATGCATATTGTAATCCTTAGAGCAACCACACATGCACAAAATACAAAAAGGCACATATGAAAAGCCAATAGAGAAAGCAAAATGGAGAACTAAAAAATTTCAGTTAACACAAAAGAAGGCAGAAGATGAACAGAGAAACAAAAGAAGATGAGAAAAAGTAGAAAACAAAGAGCAACATGGTAAAGACCTCCAATTAAGAGGCAGAGTTGATCAGGCTAGGAAAAAGAAGAAAACAACTATATGTTGCCTGTTACAAGAAATATATTTTAAATGTAAAAACATAGAATGTTTGAAAATAAAAGAATGGAAAAATAAACTATGCAAATGGAAAGCATACGAAATCTGTATGAGTGTCATTATCAGACAAAGTAGTCTTCAAGACAAGAAGTATTCCCAGAGATAAATGGGGCCATTTTAAAATGACAAAGGGTCAATTCAAGAGGGATACATAAAATCACAAAGTATATGCCTCAAGATATAAGAATCAAAAGAACTTCAAGATGTAAGCACCAAAAAAATGACAGAACTAAAGGGAGAAGTAGAAATATTCATAATGATAATTCGATATTTTAACATTATTCTCTTGGTAGATCTGAACAGTGCTGTTAACCAACTTGACCTAATTAACATTTATAGAACACTACACTCAAGAACAGTAGAATGAAAACTACGCCCAAGAACTGCAGAATTTTCACAAGGATGAGCCATATACTGGGACATAAAATAAATTCAAATGCATTTTTTTTTTTTTTTTTTTTTTTTTTTGAGACGGAGTCTCGCGCTGTGTCACCCAGGCTGGAGTGCAGTGGCGCGATCTCGGCTCACTGCAAGCTCCGCCTCCCAGGTTCAGGCCATTCTCCTGCCTCAGCCTCCGAGTAGCTGGGACTACAGGCGCCCGCCACCACGCCCGGCTAGTTTTTTGTATTTTTAGTAGAGACGGGGTTTCACCATGTTAGCCAGGATGGTCTCGATCTCCTGACCTCGTGATCCGCCCGCCTCGGCCTCCCAAAGTGCTGGGATTACAGGCTTGAGCCACCGCGCCCGGCCTCAAATGCATTTTAAAAGATTAAAATCTTACAGTTTAACTTAATTCAAATTCAACATTCATCCTTGCCAAAAAAGAATCTCAGCATATTAAGAGTAGTTTGAACAAAATAGAAGTAAATAATATCTTTAAAATCTCTGGGTATTTAGAAATTAAAGAATACTTCTAAATAACCTATAGGTCAAGAAAATCATAAAGGAAATTAGAAAATATTTTTAATTGTAATGAAAATAAAACATATAAAAATTGTGAGGTGTTGCTAGAATTGTGCTTGATAGAAAGGTATAGTTTTAAATGCTGTATTAGAAAAAAAAAAGGCTAAGTGTGGTGGCTCATGCCTGTAATCCCAGCACTTTGGAAGGCTAAGGTGGGTGGATCACTTGAGCCCAAGCGTGTGAGACCAGACTAGGCAACATAGTGAGACCCCTTCTCTACAAAAAAAAAAAAAAAAAAAAAAAGAAAAAGAAAAAATTAGCTGGGTGTAGTGGCATTTACCTGTACTCCCAGCTACTTGGGAGGCTGAGGTGGGAAGATCGCTTAAGCCCATGAAGTAAACGCTGCAGTGAGCTATGATTGTGTCACTGCACTCCAGCCTCAGCAACAGAGTGAGACCCTGTCTCTCCTGGTCTCCAACCACCACACACACACACACACACACACATATATACACACACACACAAGAAAGAAAGAGAAAGAAAAGAAAAAAAGTTTAAGATCGGCTGGGCGCAGTGGCTCACGCCTGTAATCCCAGCACTTTGGGAGGCCGAGGCCGGCAAATCACGAGGTCAAGAGATCGAGACCATCCGGGCCAACAAGGTGAAATCCTGTCTCTACTAAAAATACAAAAATTAGCTGGGCGTAGTGGCGCGCGCCTGTATTCTCAGCTACTCGGAAGGCTGAGGCAGGAGAATTGCTTGAACACAGGAGGCGGAGGTTGCAGTGAGCCGAGATTGCGCCACTGCACTCCAGCCTGGCGACAGAGCGAGACTCCGTCATAAATAAATAAATAAATAATAACATTTTAAAAAGTTTAAGATCAGTGTTTTGTTTGGTTTTGTTTTTTTGAGACAGGGTCTTGCTCTGTCACCCAGGCTGGAGTGTAGTGCCCTGATCTCAGCTTACTGAAACCTTCCACCCCTGGGCTCAGGTGATCCTTCTGCCTCAGCCTCCTTAGTAGATGGGACTACAGGTGCATGCCACCACACCTGGCTAATTCTAGTATTTTTTAGTAGAGGCGAGGTTTCACCATGTTGGCCAGGCTGGTCTCAAACTCCTAAAATCAAGCGATCCGCCTGCCTCAACCTCCCAAAGTGCTGGGATTACAGGCATAAGCCACAGTGCCCAGCCTGCGATCAGTGTTCTAAGTTTCTATCTTAAGAATATAGAAAAAAATGAGCAAATTAAATCCAAAGAAGTAGAAACAAGATTTGTTTCATCAATTCCACTTACTTTATAGTTTCAGAGAAAAATAAGAAAAATAATAGCAAAGCCAGAAGTTGATTATTTGAAAAGATTAATAATAAAGTTGATAAAATCTAGGAAGCCTTATCAAGATACAAAGAAAGCACAATATCCAGTATCAGGAATGAAAAATGAGATTTCAGGACAGACCTTACAGATGTTAAAAAGAATGAAAGGGGAATAGTAGGGAGAACCTTATGCCAATAAATTCATCAACTTAAATGGAATGGATGAAATTTTTGAAAAATGCAGTTTACCTTAACTGACACAAGAAGAAATGGAATATACTCCATACCTATTAAGAGACTGAATTCATAATTAAGAACCATCCCCCAAAGAAACTCCAGATGCAAATCATTTCACTGATGAATGGTATCAAGTATGTAAGGAATGAATAACACCAATCTTATACAAAGTCTTTCAGAAAATGAAGGATAAGGGAATAAGTCCCAGTTCATTTTATGAATAACCCTGTTATAACCCTGATATCAAAATCAAAGCATTGCACAAGTAGAAAATTATAGGCTGATATTCCTCATGAACATAAATGCAAAGAAAAAGCCTTAACAAGATAATATCAAATCTGTTCCAGCAATATATAAAAAGAATAATAGATCAAACCAAGTGGGGTTTATCCCAAGAATACAAAGTTAGCTCATTAAAAAATCAAAGTATTGGCCAGGCCTGGTGGCTCACGCCTGTAATCCCAGCACTTTGGGAGGCTGAGGCGGGCAGATCATGAGGTCAGGAGTTCGAGACCAGCCTGGCCAACATAGTGAAACCCTGTCTCTACTAAAAAATACAAAAAGTTAGCTGGGCGTGGTGGTGGGCACCTGTAACCCCAGCTAGTCAGGAGGTTGAGGAATGAGAATTGCTTGAATCCAGGAGGAGGAGATTGCAGTAAGCTGAGATCATGCCATTGCACTCCAGCCTGGGCGACAGTGTGAGACTCTGTTAAAAAAAAAAAAAATCAGAATATTTCTTCATATTAACAAGATAAAGAAGAAAAATGCTATGATGATGACATCTCAATAGATTCAGAAACAAAAGCATTGACAAGATTAAACATCCATCCACAAAAGATTGTTATAATGATCAAGTAAGATCATATACTCCAAAATATTTAGTAAACTGAAAGATGCTATAAAAATGGAAAGTATTTTTATTGTCATCCTTCTGCTGTGACACCCTGAGATGCACAGGCTCCTTTCTAATAAGATTTCTTGGGACCTGGAAAACATAGTATTCAATTATTCATTCTAAGCCCTCAGAATGGAACTCAATCACCTTGCATGGCAGACTACACAAAATAATAAAAATAATGACAACCAAAATGTCTACATTGCCACTGGTACTTAAGGGCTTACTTTATGCTGGGCTCTGTGTTAGTGCTCTTCATACATTATTTTATTTTATCCTCACAGCAATTCTATAAGGAGGACACTAATATTTTTCTCCCCCTTACAGATGAGGAAATGAAGTTTAGGGATTAAACGCCTTGCTCAACGTCTTACATATAATTCGTAGCAGAGCCAGGTATCCGCAAAGGCTTATTTGAGAGCTCCAGGTTTTAAATCCTATACTTTCTGGCCTTCTACAGCCCTATCTGGGAAGGGTCCTGTAGAATTGGCTTCTGCCCTCCTGTGTTTCCAGGGAGGAATGGGGCTGGTGTTGTATTCTCTTTTCCAGCATTCTGAGCACTGTGCTAACACTGCATTCATAGGAAAGGAAAATTTATGTCACTGTACCTTGTTGATTTTTACATTCTTAATTAGCATTTGAAATTATAAAAGTAATGCATATTCACATTTAATATATTAGGGTGGGTACAGTGGTTCATGCCTCTAATCCCGGCATTTTGGGAGGCTGAGGCAGGAGGGTCACTTGAGGCCAGAAGTTTGAGACCAGCCTGGGCAACATAGCGAGACACTGCCACTACAAAAGATTTAAAAATTAACCAGGCCTGTTGGTACATGCCTGTATTCCTAGCTACTTGGGAGGGTGAAGCAGGAGGATCCCTTGAGCCCAGGAGGTAACAGCTGCAGTGAGCTGTGATTGTGTTGCTGCACTCTAGCCTGGCGATGGAGTAAGACCCTGACTCAAAAAAAAAAAATTAAAATTAGGACAATGAATATATAACAGTATTAGTCCCCTTCCGCACAATTCTGTAGTCACACTACCTGGACAGAAACCACTGTCAACAGATTCTATATATTCTTCCAGAAATTTTGTATGTATATGCAAATACACATATACACATATTCTTAAAGTAAACAGATGGGGCATCTATTCCTGTAACTTGCTTTTTTATTTGACAATATGCCTTGGAGAGCTTTCCATAGCAATACATAAACGTTTACTTCATTCTTTCCACTTTATTTTTTCAACAATATACTATTTTTTAATTGACAAATAAAATTGTATATCATGTAAAACATATTTTGAAATATTTATACATTGTGGAATGGCTAAATAAAGCTAATTATTATTATTATTATTATTATTATTTTGAGACAGAGTCTCACCCTGTCACCCAGGCTGGAGTGCAGTGGCATGATGTCAGCTCACTGCACCCTCCGCCTCCCAGGTTCAAGCAATTCTCCTGCCTCAGCCTCCCAAGTGACTGTGATTACAGGTACCTACCACCAGCCTAGCTAATTTTTGTATTTTTAGTAGCGATGGAGTTTCGCCCTGTTGGCCAGGCTGATTTCAAACTCCTGACCTCAGGTGATCCGCCTGCCTCGGCCTCCCAAAATACTGGGATTACAGGTGTGAGCCACCATACCCAGCCCATCAAGCTAATTAACATAGCATTACCTAGCATATTTATAAGTTTTTGGGGTGAGAACACTTAAAACCTATTCTCTTAGCAATTTTCAAGAATACAATACATTGGTTGGTTGGTTGGTGGGTAGGTTTGTTGGTTGGTTTGAGACAGGATTTAGCTCTGGTGCCCAGGCTGGAGTGCAGTGCATGATCACAACTCACTGCAGCCTTGACCTTCTGGGCTCAAGTGATCCTCCTACCTCAGCCTCCCAAGTAGCTGAGACTATTGGTACACCCCACTACACCTGGCTAATTTTTTAAAAATTTTGTGGGGTCAGGATATCTTGCTATGTAACCCAGGTTGGTCTCGAACTCCTGGACTCAAGCATTCCTCCTGCCTAGGTCTCCCAAAGTACTGGGACTACAGGCATAAACCACCACACCCGGTCCAATACATTGTTATTTACTATAGTCACTATGTTGTATGATAGTTATTCTTTTAAAAATATGCATAACATCCCATTGAATTGCTGTAATTATTTTACATTATTTATTTACCTAGACTCCTATTGGCAAATATTTGTGTTTTTCCATTTTAAAAAATTACAAATAAAGCTGAAGCAAGCAATTTTGTACATACATCTTATGCAGGTGTGACTATTTCTTTTCTTTTTTTTTCTTTTTTTGAGACAGGGACTTGCTCTGTCGCCCAGGCTGGATTGCAGTGGCACAGTCTCAACTCACTGCAGCCTCTACCTCTCGGGTTCAAGCGATCCTCCCACCTCACCCTTCTGAGTAGCTGGGACTACAGGCATGCACCACCACGCCTGGCTAATTTTGTTTATTTTTTTGTAGAGATGAAGTCTCACTATGTTGCCCAGGCTGGTCTTGAACCCCTGGACTCAAGTGCTCCTCCTGCCTTGGCCTCCCAAAATGCTGGGAGTGCAGGCGTGAGCCACTGCACTCAGCCTGAGATGTGAATATTTCTTTTTTCTTTCTTTCTTTCTTTTTTTTTCTTTTTTTTGAGACGGAGTCTCCCTCTGTCACCCAGGCTGGAGTGAAGTGGCACAATCTCGGTTCACTGCAACCTCCACCTCCTGGGTTCAAGTGATTCTCCTGCCTCAGCCTCCTGAGTAGCTGGGATTATGAGCATGTGCCATCATGTCCGGCTAATTTTTGTATTTTTAGTAGAGACAGGGTTTCACCATGTTGGTCAGACTGGTCTCGAACTTCTGACCTCGTGATCCACCCGCTTCGGCCTCCCAAAGTGCTGGGATTACAGGCGTGAGCCACTGTGCCCAGCGAGGTGTGAATATTTCTATAAGAAAACTCAAGAAAGTGGAGCCATTGAGTTGAGGGGTATATGCATTTTAAACTTTGGTACACATTGCAAACTTTGGTACAAAAAGTTCACATCAATTGGCACTACCACAACAATGTGTGTGTGCCTGTTACCCTGCATAGACCACTATTCAAAGTTTTAATACTTTTTTCAGCTACAAACACTTATTGTGTGCCTTCTGTGTGTTTTAGACACTGCACTAGGCTCAGAGATTTCAAATGTATTCAGTGTAGCTGGAGGAAGATTTGTTGGTGAATTGCTGCTGTTCCTTTGGGACTAAGAGCTTTTACCCTTTTAGAAAGGGAAACTGCAAGCTGGTGAGGTATTTAGTTTCAATTTAGCTTAATGGAAACCTGTTAGTGAGTCTTAAAATAAGGACCAAGACAACTGAGATGGTAAACGAAGTCTCTTGGGCCCCAGGAAGGAGGATGCAGCATCTGTGAGTTTGCATGCCTCGAAGAGCCCCTCTTTCCAGGAACAATCATGTTTCAGCATTGAACTCTTGAGTGGAGATGTGAGCTGCTGAAATCTAGTCACCCCTAAGGCAGGTGCTTCCTAGTAGGCAAAGGGCCATAAGATCCCATGTGGCTGAGAGCAGAGCAGTGTCTATAAGTGGGAATGTAATGCTGTCAGCCATCACTTATTGGGCACACGCTCAGGCCAGTTGCACATAAAGTGCACCACACTATGCACCTTATGTGTGTTGACTCAATTAATCCTCATAACAAGCCAATGATTGTCTGAGGGTGTCATTATAATGCCCATTTTAAAAATGAGGATACTGAGGTTCAAAGAAGACAATTAGGCCGGGCGCAGTGGCTCACGCCTGTAATCCCAGCACTTTGGGAGGCCGAGGCGGGTGGATCACGAGGTTAGGAGATCGAAACCACCCTGGCTAACATGGTGAAACCCCGTCTCTACTAAAAATACAAAAAGTTAGCCAGGCGTGGTGGCGGGCGCCTGTAGTCCCAGCTACTCGGGAGGCTGAGGCAGGAGAATGGCGTGAACCCAGGAGGCGGAGCTTGCAGTGAGCCGAGATTGCGCCACTGCACTCCAGTCTGGGTGACAGAGCGAGGCTCTGTCCCCAACCCCCCCCCAAAAAAACCAAAGAAGACAATTAACTTGCCTGGGGTCATAAAACTGTTAGCAGGTAGCAGAGTGGGGACTCAAACCCAGCTATGGTTGACTTTAAAGCCAACACTTGGGTTCCATGGCTCCATCTGATCACATACTCATTTTTAAGATATTATATATGTATGATAGAGAACAACTTAAGAATTTTTTATCTCCTTATTTATTCCTAAAATATGCTCAGGGACAAATAGATCGCTTACATTGTTCAGTGGGTCATGAACCAAAACAGGTCTAAATGCAGGTAAATGACCAGTAGGTGGTAATAATAATTATCTCTTACATTGACAGAATTTTTGTTTTCAGTGTATCCTTCCATTGACCATGTCATTTGATCTGAACAATTCCCAGTGCCCTTGTCTTTAAAAGGGTAACAGTTTTACCTACTTTGCAGATTGGGAATAATGACCGTACAATGCCCAGCAAGCTGCCTAGCTATTAGTGAATGCTCATTAGATTGCAGTTAGAGATGGTGACGGTAATCAACTGGTCTCTGCCTCTCCCCTCCCCTAACCCCGCTGCAGATAGTACTAGGTTGATAGACTTCAAACATCTGCCCTTGGTGTGTCACTGCTGTACATGAGAATGTCTCTTTCCAACCACCTCATTCTCTCTCAGCTCCTCTCCACAGCTTTCCAGACTTCTCTGGGACTTCCTGTCTCCCCTTTGGCTTCCTCAAGTGTCCCAGGACTGGCTGAGTGGGGCTGCACTGGAAGCTGCTTATGGAAAAAGACAGTCCTTAGGGCTGGACCAAGTTAGGAGAGGTGTTAACTTAAAGATCATCCAAAAGTGTGCTGAGCCAAGGACGTCATCCAGAGCTGTGCTAGAAGAACAAGGGGGTTAGAGGCCCAGAGAGGTGGCATCTTGAATGAGGTAAGGGGACCCATGCAGAGGCTGGCCTGACAGAAGGGTGGCCAGACATCATGGTTGATAGTATTGAGGGAAGGGAGAAGGACGCTCAGCTTAGAGCAGTGAAGTCAGGTGGTCCATGGAAGAAACCCTGTGAACCTAAAGAAAGAGAGGAGGTATTTTATTTGGGCAGCTCTCTTCTGAATCAGCCACTATCACCTGTGTGAGGCTTGGGGCATATCTAACCACTGGGCACACAGGCTCAGTCCCTCTGCTTACATGGCTGTTTCCTCCATAAGCTTAGGGAGAATTGTACGTGACCGAGTATGGCTATAGAAGGGGAAAAGTAGGAGATGAGGTCGATACCATGTTCAGGGGCTTGGGCTTCATCTCATGGCAGAGGGTGGGCTCTTGGTGGCTTTTATTTTATTTTATTTTATTTTATTATTTTATTTTATTTTATTTTGAGACAGGGTCTTGCTATGTTGCCCAGATTGGAGTGTAGTGGCACAATCATAGCTCACTGCAGCTTTGACTCCTGAGCTCAAGCAGTCCTCTTACCTCAGCCTCCCAAGTAGCTGGGACTACAGGCACACATCACCACACCCAACTAATTAAAACAATTTTTTTTATGTGGAGACAGGGTGTGGCTTTGTTGCCCAGCCTGGTCTTGAACTCTTGGAGGCTTTAAATCAAGAGAATGACACAATCATATTTTTGTTTTAGGAAGATCATTTGTAGATAGTGATTAAGAGTTCAGGTTCAAATCCTGGTCAACTTTGGGTCAGTTGCGTGATGTCTCTATACCTCAGTTTTCTCATTTGTAAAGTAGCTCATACTCCATAGGGTGGTTGTGAAGATTAAATGAAATAATGTACATAAATAGCTGAGTAAATGACTGGCCCAGAGTAAGTGCTCAGTTGCTGAAAATAATTATAATGATATAATTTTTAGAGTAGAGAGAAACTGGAGTCAGGGAGATCAAATATGGTTAGGCAAAAGATAGTAAGGGCCTGAATTAAGGAGAGGATACTTAAGAAAGGTATTAAAGAAATGGAATTGTTAGGCTTTGAAACATAACGCTAGTGAGAGGGTGAAGAAAGGGCAAATATCTTTAATGGTTTCCAGTTTCCAACCTGGGTGACTAAATGGATGGTGGTGCACTTGAGTGAGGGGGGAATCCTGGAGGAAGTGGCTAAGAACATAATGAAGTCAGTTTTAAAGATATTAAGTTTGAGTACTCTGTCATCAATTTGAATATGAGATTCTGGGAAATCTAAGCTTCAGAAATAGATATGGGGAGACCAAGACCCTGTCTCTCTCTCTCTCTCTCTCTCTCTCTTTTTTTTTTTTTTTTTTTGTCTCAGCTCACTGTGACCTCTGCCTCCCAGGTTCAAGTGATTCTCCTGCCTCAGCCTCCTGAGTAGCTGGCACTACAGGCATGCACCACCATGCCCGGCTAGTTTTTGTATTTTTAGTAGAGATAGGGTTTCACTATGTTGCCCAGGCTGGTCTCAAACTCCTGGCCTCAAGTGAGCCGCCCTTCTCAGCCTCCCCAAGTGCTGGGATTACAGGCGTGAGCCACAGTGCCTGGCCATGAGACCCTGTCTCAGGGAAAAAATAATAATAATAAATAGATTTGAGCTTTATCATAAGATGGAAGATGAAGTTGCAGGTGGGGATAAGAGCACCCAAGGGGAGGGTGTACAATAGGAAGACCAGAGGGTCAAGCATATATCCCTGGAGAGGTCAAGGATATTGAGGAGCCATTGGAGAGATCAGTGACATGGAAAAGAAGGTAGAGAAGTTTCAGGAAGGAGGGAGGGAGCCCTCAGCAATGTCAGGTACTATAAGAGAACCGAGAAGTGACCACTAGGCAGCTGAGTTGTAATTGGTGACTTTTATAAGAGCGATGACCTCCATCCAAGTGCTAGCCTCTGTGCTAGTGATCCAAAAACGAATAAGACTCAGTTCCTAATCTCTCAGTGCTCACACTGAAACCCACAACAAAAAGAATGGAAAAATGCTCTGCTGTGAAAGAGTTCAGGCTGAGACATCTGTTATCCCATTGATCAGCAGGGCTAAATTGTCTGCCGTGGGCTGGGAGGGTTTCCTCTCCCTGCCTCACTCTTTCATAGACATCTTCCCTTGGCCAAATAGAATGACCTATCCAAGAGAAGAGGATCTTCTTTGGTCAATAGCATAAGAACACCAAGGTGCCTCCTATGTGTACTGCAGTGTGATGCATCTTTTCATAATACTATTCCCTTCTGTAGACCAGACCCAGAGACTGTAACAGAGTGTCTATTTACATTTGATCATTCAGTACTTGTGATGGAAGGTAGAGGGTAGCCTTGCTTAAAGTGAGGAAAGGAAGAGTAGAGGGAGGTAAGAGAAAGGTGGAAAAGGAAAAGTTAGATAAAGGACTAGCAGAGGCTAGTTGGATAGGGTTTTGTTAGGCAGAGATAGTGGAAGCAGGGAGAGGGAAGGGGAAGATGGCATTCCTGGCAGAGGAATGGTAACAGCAAAGGTGGAGAGGTGGGAAAACACAGGCCAGGCTCAGAAACTCGCTGGACTGCACCTCGGAGTCCTAGCACATGATTGCTGGGAGAGCAGGCTGGAATGGAGGCTTGGGGCCAGATAATAGAGTTTTGAGGGCTAGGGAGGAGTTTGAGCTTACTTCTGTAGCCTGATAGCTTCTGGGAGCAACTATCAAAAGCCTTTCAGGAATTCAGGCTTGTCTGTCTCAGGCTTCTCATTCTGCAAGACCAAGGGCCCAAAGTGGCAGCCTGACATTCTATCTCCTTTGCCTTGGTTGGGAAGTTAGGGCTGTAGCTGATTTCATTGGCCTGTTTTGCATTTATTATAGTGTGGCTTTTATAGTGTGTTAATTGAAATATTTCCAACTGCCAAAAACAATTACACTCAAACTGCCTTGTCAGTTCTTTTATTGCCAGATAAATGTTTTACAGACATATTTACAGGGGGCAGCGGTAACTAGATCTCGTTTTCTATTTAAGGCTTGTGGTTTGGGTTGGGATTGGCCCTCCTGTGCTCTATTGTGAGCCTGAAAGTTGTTACACGTTGTGACGCTTCCATCCCATTACCTTATGGAACAGAGGTTCTTCAAAGGAAAGTAGCTCTCTGGCTCGTGTGACTTAGCCTCAGAGAAGTGTTCCTATAGTTGGAAACCTTGGCAACCTTACAGAAATTTGAATCCTACTGCCTGCTCTACCAGCAGCAATCCCAGCCCAAGATGAGACATGCTTTTCTCTTTCCCTGAAATTCCTTTCTTCCTTTCCACCCTCCAACCCTCTCCCAAAGACCCTATCATGCAAGAGCTGTAAGAGGCCATCTAGTCTAACTCCCTCCCTTTGCATTTGGGAAACGGAGGCTCCCCCAAGATCACACAGGTGGTGAGCCTGACACCTGTGAGGCTGACAGAGCTGGAAGCAGTGGTTTCTTTCCAATGTGCCCTTCGGCTCCTCTGCTGCATTGAACCCTCCTGCAGTGCACTAGGCCTGCTCCTTCCAAGAGCCCCTCCCTCACATCTCCAGTCCCCTCATGCTTGATCATCTGAAACACCTATTTGTTCTGTATATATACTGTAGGATTTTTGTTGGTTTGTTTGGTGGAACATTCTTTGTTTTTGTTTTTGTTTTTTGAGATGGAGTCTTACTCTGTCGCCCAGGCTGGAGTCCAGTGGTGTGATCTTGGCTCACTGCAACCTCTGCCTCCTGGGTTCAAGCGATTCTCCTGCCTCAGCCTCCTGAATAGCTGAGATTACAGGCATGTGCCACCATATCTGGCTAATTTTTTTGTATTTTTAGTAGAGACAGGGTTTCGCTATGTTGGCCAGGCTGGTCTTGAACTCCGGACCTCAGGTGAGCTGCCCACCTCAGCCTCCCAAAGTGCTGGGATTATAGGCATGAGTCACCGCGCCTGGCCAACTTTGTACATGATGTTTTCTCCTATTGAAAAACATTTTCTCCACCTGGACAATGTATACTTGTCCTTTGACACCAGCTAAGAAATCGTCACCTCTGGCCAGGTACGGTGGCTCATGTCTGTAATCCCAGCACATTGGGAGGCTGAGGCGGGTGGATCACCTGAGGTTAGGAGTTTGAGACCAGCCTGGCCGACATGGTGAAACCCTGTCTCTACTAAAAAAAAATACAAAAAATAGGCCGGGCGCAGTGGCTCACGCCTGTAATCCCAGCTTCTTGGGAGGCTGACGCAGGAGAATTGCTTGAACCTGGGAGGTGGAGGTTGCAGTGAGCTGAAATGGTGTCACTGCACTCCAGCCTCAGCAACAGAGTAAGACTATCTCAAAAATAAATAAATTGACTGGGCGTGGTGGTTCACGCCTGTAATCCCAGCACTTTGGGAGTCCGAGGCAGGTGGATCAACTGAGGTCAGGAGTTCAAGACCAGCCTGGCCAACCTAGTGAAACCCCCGTCTCTGCTAAAAATTCAAAAATTAGCCGGGTGTGGTGGCGGACGCCTGTAATCCCAGCTACTCGGGAGGCTGAGGCAGGAGAATCGCTTGAAACCAGAAGGCAGAGGTTGCAGTGACCCGAGATCGCGCCACTGCACTCCAGCCTAGGCGAAAGAGTGAAACTCTGTCTCAAAATTAGAATAATAATAATAATAATAACAACAAATTTTAAAAAATTAAAAAAATACAAAAAACTAGCTTGGCGTGGTGGCAGGCACCTGTAATCCTAGCTACTTGGGAGGCTGAGGCAGCAGAATCCTTGGACCTGGGAGGCAGAGGTTGCAGTGAGTTGAGATTACACCATTGACTCCAGCCTGGCCAACAAGAGCAAAACTCCATCTGGTCACCTCTGGAAGCCTTTCCTGTGTATCCCAGACTGGGTAGGTGCCCCACGCACTTCCACCATGCCCTGTGCACACATAGCTCTGTTGTTGGCACAGAGCTGACTTTCAAAGGAACGTGTGCTGAATAAGAGGGTGAGTGAGTGGGTGAGTGGGTGAGTGGGTGAGTGAGTGAGTGGGTGAGTGGGTGAGTGAGTGAGTGGGTGAGTGAGTGGGTTAGTGGGTGAGTGGGTGGGTGCGTGAGTGATTGAGTGGGTGAGTGAGTGGGTGGGTGAGTGAGTGGGTGAGTGGGCGAGTGGGTGAGTAGGTGAGTGAGTGGGTGAGTGAGTGAGTGGGTGGGTGAGTGGGTAAGTGAGTGGGTGGGTGCGTGAGTGAGTGGGTGAGTGAGTGGGTGAGTGAGTGGGTGGGT